>NW_027507748.1:108200842-108370842 GCF_037356315.1 Lithobates pipiens
AGACGTTGCTACCATCAATGTCAAAATTACCTTATTTCTTAAAATGGTACATTTTCTCAGTTCAAACACTTGATATAATTTATAGGGCTGCGGAAATTAACGATTAATTGCTCGATTAATCTTTCATTTTTTTGTTCAATCAAAACTCTTTTGATTGGTGGTGCCCGTAAAAATAATGCGAGCCGACCATTCAACTGCGCATGTGCCGATCCGAAGCCGGCCAGGCTTGGGAAAACTCGTACGCGCTCGGCCGGGTGATGAGTGACGTAATTGTGCCGCCCAGCGCCATTCTCGAATAGATCGATAGAAACTATGGCGCCGGTGGCCGGAGACTCCTGTCCTACAGTGCCTGACGGTGAGGAGGAGAGTGAAACTGGGGGGATATCGTAAAAATGGGACAGAGAGAGGAGGACATTACTCGGAGCTGGGAGGCTGAAGCCATGCAGGGGACAGAGACTGATGTGCTCTGTGACTGTCCACCATCATATTACTTCTCCAGTCCACATAATCAGTGTGCTGTGTCCTCCTCCTGTGCCCCTTTCACCTCTCCACAGGTCAGGGCAGCACTGTGCTGCCCTGACCTGTGGAGAGGTGAAAAGGGCACAGGAGTAGGACACAGCACACTGATGATGTGGACTGGAGAAGTAATATGATGGTGGGCAGAGGAGGAGGCTACTGTGAGGGGGTGAGGAGGACACAATCATGTCCACAGCCTCTGTCCACCTCCTGCAGTATGTCTGCAACCTCTGTCCACCTCCTGCAGTATGTCTGCAACCTCTGTCCACCTCCTGCAGTATGTCTGCAACCTCTGTCCACCTCCTGCAAAAATTACTTGCGTCATTTGTGTGAACTGTGAACTGTGAAGTTAAGTCATGGATTGTGGAAACTAGTGTCGGGGTGATTGTATATAGTGTATACCACATTTACCACTGACTAATGCCGAGTTGCAATGCAAGGAGATCAGCTAAAAGTAGTTGGATCTGGATGTGCGTTATAATTAATCAACAGTAGTTGATGGTTTGTTTTTGTTTTTTTTTGTTTGTTTTGTGTTCAATTAATCTTTTAAAAAAACAAAAATTTTAATCAGTAACAGCCCTAATTTATATTGTGAATAAAATATGGGTTTTATGAGATTTTTAAATCATTGCATTCTGGTTTTATGTAGATTCTACACAGCATCCCAACTTTTCTGGAATTGGGGTTGTGTTAGTCTTGATATTGCTGGTTTATTTTTATTTATTTTTTTGTTGATATTTAGGATCTTTTTCACACCCATATTTCTGCTTCCAGGGAAGAAGAATGCTCACAGGCTTTTTCTTTGTTCAATGGTCGTTGGTACGCATCACGTCAGCTTCAGTGTGAATTTTCACCCGTCACCAGGTGGAAATCGGCTATTTGTGGTAAGTAGAGGAGTGTATATATATAATATATATAAATCTTATTGCAACCTGACAGTTGGATCCCAGAAATATCATATGTCAATAGTTTGTACCATAACTTTTTTAAGCCATAGTAAACCACAGCATTAAAAAAATCTCCCGCAAGCCAATGTCATAATGTGCTGGTATGCATCGCATACTAGCACTTCATGAAATACTCACCTTAGAAGGAAGCCCTCCAGCGGTGCGCTGTCACCACTGACAGGACTTCCATCGTCCCCCCCCGGTCCTCCTTCCAGTTTGCAGGCTCTGGCTGTATGAGAGGCTAGGGCCACGACAATGTCACTCACGCACATGCATGCAGGATCCCTTGGCTGCAGCACGCAGCTCTGATGGTCTGATGCAGTATGCCAGACCTTGAGAGAGCATGCGCCTTTGTCACCAGTTGTATGCAATGTGAATATTTCCTAAACGCTGCACGTTTAGGAGATATTCGCTGTACATACAGGTAAGTCTTTACCTGTAGGTACAACTTAAACAAAAAAAACAAATACCTTTTGACTACTGCTTTAAAAGATGACTGCTTAAGTGAGGAGGTCTTTTTACTATAGCCCTTTAACTTCTCAGTGCAGGCAGGCATGGTTTTATATTCGTGGTCAGCTGCAATCCAGTAATCTTACTTCTGACATGGACCCGGTTGGCTTCTCTTTAGTCTGTGCATGCGCGCTGCACCATTAATTTTTATGGCGAACTGTACTGAGTGGCCTTTTGAAGGCCACCATTAGTACGGCTACTGATTAGAAATAAATACCGCTGCAGCACACATGCACACAGTGGTATTTTGTCTTAAATTCCTCTTGAGAAATAGCTGGGGTGTGAGGGTGCCTAAAGCTTCCTAGTCCTATAACTACTGTAAGATTGATAGCACTGCTGTCTCTGCTAGTCTTAGGAGATTGAGATTTGATGCTGTGCTGCTGAATGTTCTTACTAGAGGCTCTGACATGGAAAAAGCAATACCCTCCTGCCTCTTCCAAGATGCCACCTCCATACTGATGCACCTTGCAGAACAAGGAATGTTAAGTCATCTGAAGGGAAACTGACAATATTGGGACTGTAGTTTTTTCCATATGTGTGTCTTTGCGGGCACAGCTTCCATAGTACATAGTTTCCTACTGGGTCCATGTGGAGGGTAAGATCATGGCTGAAGGCAAGTATACAGCTAAGCTGCCTGCGCTTAGGGTGGGGGGAGCTTTTATAGGAATTTTGATGGCTGCTTTTAAAAACGATAGTAAAAATCTAGTCCTATGTACAATTATAAGATAAAACAATGGAAAAAGAATATTTCAACATTTGTCTTCTGGTACGGGGATCTTGTATTGTCTTAGTGGAATGGTGTGACTGTTTGGCACAGTAGGTCCAAGTGCAGGATGTGAATCAGCAAAGTGTCTGTATCAATGTGGAATTGGAATAGACAGTCCTTCTCGAAACTCTGTAGACTGGATGCTTAATGTAGAAATGAGATGGCACTGATAAATGAGGCATCAATACCCGCTCAAGATTTTCAGGTTTGCTAGGAGCCATACTGTGTTAGCCATAGAGGATTGTTAAGGTATTACAGCTCTTTGTTACAAGGTGTTATGGTCTAAGGTTGCCTACCCCTGCCATACACAGACTGAAAATGCTCATGAAGCTGAATTTCTCCTTTTTAAAGCTTAGTCTGAAGTTTGCTTTCATGATGCTGTTGAAGTTACCCTTGTTCTGGTTTTTGTAAGATGTGTTGTCAATGGGCATGATGTATTGGAGGAGATGAGCAAAAGACTATTTTAGGTGATTAGATTATATTTTGTGCTTTCAGCAGCTCTTCCTGTAAGATAAATATAGAGATAGATATCTATTTTTTTTATTTTTTTTTTATGCTTTCTTCAGCCCATAATTAAAGACCCAAAACCTAACTTCCAAATTGTATTTGATACATAAGGTAAATAAAGTGTTCAGGATCCAGAATGAGTGGTCAAGTGGCATTCTTACATGTGTTGTGTTTTTTTTATTTATTTATTTTTTTAACAAAATGTATGTGTCCTGTCTACTTATGAATGTAATATGACATCCTTGTTTTATATGCTTTTGGTTTGAAAAGGTTTCCTTCCTGATTTGTACTTTTTTTTATTTATTTATTTTTTATTTTTTGAAAGGGCTGTTTGAAAGGCAAAAGTGCCCTCGAGGAAAGCACTGTAATTTCCTGCATGTTTTCAAGAACCCAACTAATGAATTTTGGGAGGCCGACCGAGACCTTAACCTGTCACCAGACAGAAATAATCCCTCTGAACGTTGGGAGAGGTCAAGCCGATATGATGACTATGGATTTTCCCGGAGACGCTACAGTCGCAGCCCAGATAGCAGAAGAAATGGCGAATCAAGCAGGAAAAAGAGCAGCCACAACAAAAAGAAGAAAAAACATCGCTCACATAGGTCAAGAAGCAAAGAGAAGAGGTCACACAGTAGAGCTAGAAAAAAGCGCAAGCACAAAAGCCGCAGTTCATCCCGGTCTAGAAGTCCCGTCAAAAGGTTCAGGAGTCGTTCTAGATCCAGGAGCCAAGGCAGGAAGAGCAAAAGTCGTTCCCGATCCAGGAGCCGGGACAAGAAGAGCAAGAGCAAGAGCCGATCCAGGAGCCGGGGCAGGAAGAGCAAGAGCCGATCCAGGAGCCGGGGCAGGAAGAGCAAGAGCCGATCCAGGAGCCGGGGCAGGAAGAGCAAGAGCCGATCCAGGAGCCGGGGCAGGAAGAGCAAGAGCCGATCCAGGAGCCGGGGCAGGAAGAGCAAGAGCCGATCCAGGAGCCGGGGCAGGAAGACTAAGAGCCGATCCAGGAGCCGGGGCAGGAAGACTAAGAGCCGATCCAGGAGCCGGGGCAGGAAGACTAAGAGCCGATCCCAATCGAGAACTAAAGAGAATAACCCACAAAGCCCAGATACGTGAACAGTAATCTGTCAAGGTATGTTTTGTTGCATGTTACCCTTTGATAAAGGGGTAAATGAAAAAAGTAATCCAAATTGTGCATAGATATAGATATTCATCTAACACTTTTTTATTTCATGTTTTTTTCATTATTACAGCTCTTTGCTACAAGGTGTTATGGTCTAAGGTTGCCTACCCCTGCCATACACAGACAGAAAATGGTTACAAAGCTGATGCTACATCTGCATTATTTCTAATTTTTGTAGCCTGCAGAAGGAAAAAGTTAATAAACCACACAGTGCTCTTGATTCTACAGGGTATTGCGAACAGGCAAGTGTATTTTATTGTAGAAGAGACACACTGCATGTCTGTTCTGCAATAAAGAGACTGCCTGTTCACAAGTTTTATTTGTCCCCCTTTAATGCATTGCTTTTGAAAAGGTTTATGCAACACTATGGACCCTGTTGTTCATTTCAAATATGTCCCAGGGCGCTTACCCTGACTTCCCCACTGCCCTTATTTCATGATGAAAGTTTGATAGAAGTACTAGATGTGTAGCAAACTATGTCTTTACATTTATTTTTCAGGAACCCAGCGGACTGACTGCAGGGTGGTTGGATTGTACAGCAACTTCTGCTTGAAAAGCGCCTCAGTACAATGATAAAATGTCAGAATCTTCATTTCATCACCAGAGGCATCTTCGTTTACAAAAAATGGCCTGGTTCTAGGCTATTTTTTCTTTGTATATTTCTATCAGGAAATGTAAATATTTTTAAATAAAATGTGTTTAAAAAGATTGTTTGAGGGCATTGATGAAGAAAACTAGAATATATCTGTTTAATTAATGTGCAGTAAGAATTCTTTCTCTGAAAAAATCTGAGCTGGACGTTTTTAATGTACCTTCACACTGGACACTCCTAAGGTTCATGCATCGCTATATAGTTGTATGTTCTTGCGCTTGTTTTGTACTTTCCTTTTATAATTGTCCCTGCAGCCTACTAAAAATGAAACCTCAATATAATTGGTTATATTTACTAAAGATCAATTCTGCTTTGAGCAGAATGCCTTGACCATGTGTTTGCTGTAAACAGGCTTGAAAGAATTCTAAAGTATTTGACAATTTTATCCTCCAGCTGCCTGGACAATGTCAGTTATCAGAAGACCCGTCAAACTCTATGGGGGCCTTGCAGCCTTGACATTGGGCCAACATGTCTGCTTTGACAGGAACAGAATATAACTAAATTACAGCATACCCATTCCTAAAAAGGAACGCTACACTAAAAACAAAACAAAAAAAACACTTAAAAGTGGAGACTTAGATTGCAAAAATGCCCATTTAATTTTTTTGAACAGCTGGCATTTGGTAAGTTTTTTTTTTTTTTTTTTTTTTTTATCCCTTTTATTTCTGTATATAGATGGCACTGCAATTATTTTAACCACTAGAGATCCGCGCTATAGCCGAATGACGGCTACAGCGCGGACCTCCTTTGCGGGGACTACGTCTATTGACGTCGTCCCGTGCACAAGCGGCCTGCGCGCTCTGTGATCGGCAACTCTGAGACTCGCCTGATCACGGATCCGAGCAAGGGGTCGATCCCGACCCCTTACCACGTGATCAGCTGTCAGCCAATGACAGCTGATCATGTGATACAACGGAGCCGGTAATTGGCTATTTTTACTCCTCGCGCTGACAGCGCGAGAAGAAAAAAAGAGCCGATCACCGGCGGCCGTGATCGGGACATCAGTCCCGATCACGGCCAGCTTACCAGTGCCCACCTGCCCCTTGCCAGTGCCACCTCATGAACAAATAAGTGCCCACAGTGCCACCCACAGTGCCCACAATCTGCCTCAACAACGGTGCTGCACCCCAGTGCCACATATCAGTGCCCATCAGTGTCATCTACAAGTGCCCAGCAGTGCCACCTATCAGTGCCCATCAGTCCCATCTATCAGTGGTACCTATTAGTGCCACCCATCCGTGCCATCTTATCTTTTCCCATCAGTGCCACCTTATCTGTGCCCATCAGTACTGCCTTATCTGTGCCTATCAGTGCCGCCTTAACTAAGGCTGCACTGGTGGGCACTGATAGGCAATCAGTGCCGCCTCATCAGCGCACTTCAATGAAGGAGAAAAATTACCTGTTTGCAAAATTTTATAACAAACTATTAAACATGATTTTTTTTTTTTTTTTTTTTTTTTTTTAAGTTTGCATCTTTTTTTGTTTTATTTTTTGTTAAAACTCCCAGCTGTAATTAAATACCACCAAAAGAAAGCTCTATTTGTGGGAAAAAAATGATAAAAATTTAATTTGGGTACAGTGTTGTATGCCCGCGCAATTGTCATTCAAAGTGCATCAGAGCTGAAAATTGGTCTGGGCAGGAGGGGGGTTTAAGTGCCCAGTAAGCAAGTGGTTAATAAAAAAGATAAATAAATCTAAGTACCTCTTTCCTAATTGATTTGCAGCTGTCACATGACCCAGATCTTTGCCAGCCTGTCTGTAGGGAAACTTAAACTGGAGGAGCTTCTAGTCCTCTGCTGCTGGTCACATGTTCAAAAAAAAGCCTTTGGAATACAGAGAATAAATAAGTAATATCAAACAGATTTTTAAATTGGCATACAAATATATAGCTAAATCTTTATTATTTTCTGTAAACATGGTGTGGGTGGATTTCTGCCAGTCATGGACTGTGTCATGCCCCTCCACCCTGTGTCTTAGAATAAGAGGGAGGGGAAGCCTCCATTAATCTACATGTAATATCCCACCCCCATTGTGTTTAGCTGGTTAGTGGGCATGGAGGCGGAGGGATGGGAATGTGCTGTAATTTACCACTGTATACGCCCATATGTGACTCTATAGTCACATGGGCTGCTCAGATGTGATGGAGAGGAAATCCTTAGCATAGAAACTCGGTGAAAACTGAGCATGTGCAGAGTTGGTGCCCCAGTGGGGTTGCTGAGTGTAGTAGTTCCACCTGTCACCCTGAGCAGCCTGGCATTCACTTCCAGTCACACATTCCCAGATGATGAATTGTCCATCGGCTTGTTTTAATAGAGGGGATTTAACTTGAATGGGGAAAAGTGACATGGGATGCCCAGATAATTGATCTTGTAAGATGATCAAAGTATTGAAATCTATATTGGTTGTCTCTAAAGCCCCATACTCCCCCTGCACATCACTTGCGTAAACTCCACTTTCTCTACTGCGCAATCCTAGATTCCTGTCGCAGTTTGAACATGGTTATGCCTCACTCTGAAAAAAGTCCCAACTGTTCAATATCTGCCATTTGCTGGTAGGGGCCTGCAGTCTCCGTTGGTGTAGCAACAAACAGCGGTGAAAATAGTACTGTTTTGTGCTAACTGAATCTTGGTGGACTACTGGTCCCAGTCAGTCCTGTGCAAGTCTCGCCAACCCTCCTGGCTGCAACAACTTGTCTCTAACACCAGCGACATCAGTCTCTCCCTCTGGCTCTACATCCACTCCTGGCATATCTCTCCCCCAGAGCTTTCCACTATTCCTGTCACTCACCAACCCCAGAATGTATCTCTCCTAGTCACTTGCCTGGCAGTGCTCCCCGCTGTCCTCTTCCTGCTCCTGTTCAGGACACCCCAAGATAATGTTGTATGAAGGGGTTCCTTCCCAGCTCCTGAGCTCCAAGGTCACCCCCCCAAAAAAAGGGCTCCTCAAAGACCTCGAAAGCCTAACACTCATCACTCGTTTATTCCACCCGACAACTCCTCCCACAGTAGGCTGTATATATATATATATATAGGAGGCCTGCCCCCTGCCAATCCTAGTTGGGGGATTGGTCAGGGCTCCCAAATGCACTCCATGCTACTACAGTCCTCTTCCCTGCCTCTTTTCCAGAACCTTCTAGAAACAAGAGGTGCCAGAGAGATGTACATGTCAGTCACCTGCTGCTACTCTAAACCACTCCTCAGCCCCCAGATCAAAACAAACAGCTAGGCCTGCCTAACTGTACCTGCACTGGCTGTAACAAAAACACAACTACTACCTCTTGCAACCTACTTAAAGTAGAGGGTGCTACAGTTGCAATACCCCTAGCTGAATTGGGGACATGAACAGAAGGTGGAGCTAGAGAACCTTTGTTTGTTTGTTTTTTGTTTTTTTTTTGCAGAATACAGAAAATGTATTTCATAGTGACTGAATGGCATGTAATACACTATTTATTTTTATTTATTTTTTTTTTTTTTATGTTGTGAGTTTAATAACACTTTAAAGTTTTCTGAAAGCCTGTTAACAGCTTAATAATGGACTGCCAGGCTATGGTAGAGAGGGGGTTTAGGAAAGCCACTGAGTGGAGAAAAAAAGTTACTCTTCAGGGAAATGGGTTAAGTTAGTGGGTTATTCAACCAAACCGTGCTCACTAAAAACTATTGTACCCTTTTTTGTGGGGTGGACCTTTAACCCCCATCTTTAACCCAAAGTAAAATTTCCCAGAACTAGGCACCATGCTGATATCATATTTGAGAGCATGCTGTCACTAACAATTAGGAACCGCTTCTATTGGTTCCTCATCATGTGATCATGTGTTTATTTTTAACAAAACAAGTAGCTGGTTAGCTGTCATTTTGGTTTGCACAAAAAAGTGAAAGATAGAAAAAAAATATAAGCTAGGTGTAGAGTAAAATGAGAAAATGTATTTTTCTCTTTCGTTCACTGACTGACACAGCTCCGTTAATCTTGACCATAGGGTTATTACGCCACCTTCAGGAGAGGACTAGGCAGAACACATGAAAAAAAACAGAACTTTACAGTTCCACCCAGGGGGCAGTCCCTCTGGTAATAACCCCTCAGCCTGTCTGCTGCAGCTCAGTTTTTTTTCTGCCTAGTAAAGGAGATGGACCTAGGCTCCCTGTGCGACCATCGGTCCTGGGATTTTTTATTTTTTTTGCTGAATGTTTGCCTTTTGCGCAAGATTTTAAGATTCTGTGATCTGCTATCACAGCCGGCTGGGTGACAGGCTGGGTATCCTAGATCCTTGTAGTCTCCCCAGCCTGGCCATCGAGCATGTGCAGACCCTAGCTACGCGCTGGGTCGGCC
The DNA here is from genome assembly GCF_037356315.1 of Lithobates pipiens. Classification (NCBI taxonomy): domain Eukaryota; kingdom Metazoa; phylum Chordata; class Amphibia; order Anura; family Ranidae; genus Lithobates; species Lithobates pipiens. The sequence goes on from NW_027507748.1 coordinate 108,210,238, forward strand.
ACAACATGCCCCTCTGGCTCCAGGGGTGGCCATTGAGCGCAACGCTCCGGGGCACACATATGACTGGACTACGATGTCCTTGTCACAGTATGCCGTGGCCAGCAGCCACTCCATACTGCTTGGAGAGTGGGCCTGTGATGGGATGTCCCCAGCCTGCCCGGATGGCAAGTACAGCTCTCCCTGCTTCGGCGGGATTGAGCAGCTGGGCATTCCCTGGGAGGACGATTAGGGGGTCCCTCTCTTCTCTCCCTGTCCCTATTTTCCCTCCCCCTCCTGTGGAGAATGCTGCATGATGGGCTGCTGAGTGATGTGGGTACCTGTAGCCTGGGGGGCCCTCACCTTAGATTGGGGGCTGCGCTGGATGTCTGTGTCCCTGGGTGTCTGTGGTCTCCCCGCTGGGTGTCTGCATGTGCTGATCGCCATAGAGCTGTTCTGCCGCCATTTTCTCGGTTCTTTTACTGTGTACAGTTGTTTGTCGGCCGTTTTTGGTGTGCCTCAGTGGAAAACCTGGTCGAGCCATTTTTCTGTAGCTCGGTGGCCATTTTCCTTGTGATTATGTCCTTTATACAGGGTGGCCAGCAGCCATTTTGTTGTAGCCCCGCACTGTATCCTCAGCGCTTGTCCCTGCTGCTCAGAATGGCACTTTTTTGCTCAGGACACCTGGGAGCTGATACTGGACGCAGACACCTGTAAGTGAATGGCGCAGAACTGTCGGATTGGTGAGTCCTGCAGTGGGGACCCCCTCACTCTGCAGCAACTAGGAGGGTGGGATTGTGCACCTGTCCTAAGTCCCCAAGGTGGCAGACAGGGTGGGTCAGCATGGCTTCAGAAACTGTTGTTTCTTCCCCAGAACTCCCAGCAATTGCAACCGGCTCGTCTGCAAACAGTGCAGTGCCTTTGGACGCTTTGTCGGCGGTCCTTAAAACGTTTGTTGCCAGGGTGGAGGCGGTGTGCGGACGTAAAGGTGGTAAAAAGCGCCCCAGTCCTCCAGGGAGAGCTCTGACGCAGACTCGGGCCCCCGCTGAGATTAGTGGCCCCTGCTCTGTTGCTTCAGATGAGGCTGACCAGGACAAATCGGACAGTGAGGATGAGCCCCCGCCCAGGTCCGTGCAAGACAAAGCGCTAGTTGGAGCACTTATCACAGCTGTGAGTGATACCCTGATAATTCAGGATACAGCAGGTTCCTCTGCTGAAGTAGCGGTCCCTTTTGGCTCCTGTAAGCCAGCCCGTACACCTAAGGTGTTTCCGTATCTGACTTTTTTGATAAGTTCATATACAAGGAATGGGGAAGCCCGCAATGGACCTTCTCGGTCCCTTGGTGCGCTACCACTTTGAGGAGAGCCTTCTTAAAAAATGGTCGGCTCCTCCGGTCGTGGACCTCCCAGTATCCAGGTTAAACAAAGTAACCATGATCCCAGTAAAGGGGACTCCTGCATTTAAGGACCCTACCAGCAGGAAGGCAGAGGCAGTGGCCTAGTCCTCTCCTGAAGGTGGCGTAATAACCCTATGGTCAAGATTAATGGAGCTGTGTCAGTCAGTGAACTTCAGAGAAAAGGATTTTACAGTGAGTACAAAAATCCTATTTTCTCTTTCAGGACACCACCTGCAGAGAGAGTGCAGCCTCACCCACTTTCCCAGGAAACACTGCAGTCGGTTTCTTTATATACAGTTCCACCATGGCCTCAGTTGTAGTGTTTCCTCCGCCATGGTGGCAGTGCTGCAGGGAACCAAGGGTGTGCTATGCCCTTTCCAGGTAGGGATAGTATGGGGCATACCTGTGGGGTAGTATGCATGCATGCAGGCCAGCTCAGCCCAGCATCCCCCCTTATGGGAGGGGGGTGCTCCGATGTCTCCTCTTCATACCCTGTTGGAGGTCCCCGCTCTCTTCAGTCTGGCAGCTGTGGGCTGGAAGGAGGGATGGCATGCTTCACAGGGGTGAGAGCAGCAGTGCCTGTTTTTCCAGCCTCCGTGCTTTCCGGGTTGCAGAGGGCGATCGTGTCATTTCCGACCGGGGGTGGGACGCGGCTTTCGGTTCCGGACGCTGGAACGCAGGATGAGGAGGCGGCCTTAGCTGGCGTCATTTCCGGTCCTCGCAGCGGCGAAAGGACTGGGAAATTCAAAAAAAAAAAAAAAAAAAAAAGCAGCTGGACACCACTATGACCTCGGCAGCATGGAAGAGGAACAAGCGGCTGTGGCAGGAGCCACTAACTAGCCAGACCCTGGTAAGCAGGGGTAAAGGTCCGTGTATATTATCCATTTGGGTCTTGTGTTTTTACCTCTCTTACTCCCCTGGGCGGAGGGAAGGGAGCCTGCTTGAACCATAGTACTAAGAAGTGTGTTTTTTTTTTTTTTTTTTTTGCATGATGACTCTGTGGGGAGCTGCAGTAACAAACACGGGCTAAAGGGTTAACTCTATTTGTCAGCTGGTTATTGTTTGCACAGGGTTAAAAGGCTTGTTACTGTTTATCTCTATTGTTTGGATATACGTTTTAATAGAGGGCTGGTTTTGGTGTATTTCAGACAGAAGCTAAAGAAAAAAAACAAAACATTCCTCCCCTCCTCCTAAAAAGGAAATGTCCGTCCTGCAAAAATACACTCAGGGATTCTTGGACCAAAGTGTTATGCAGGATCTGTATAGCGGATCTAGTTGAGGAGGCTTCCTCAGCTCCATCTGCTACTCAACCAGGATAACTATTAAACTAGAAAATGGTGCAATACCCTGTTCTTGTACATGTATTTCTACATTTAGAGGAGTCAGTGATTCAGAGGATGAAGAGGGAAGTGTTCCCCCAGGTTCTGAGGAAGAAGAGAGGTTTTTTTTATTTGCGCTATAGATTATAATTTAGAAGAGGTGGTTGATCTTTTAAAGACTATCCATACAACTTTAAGCATTAAAGAGGACAAAGCTCAGTTTTGTTACATGATAAAATGTTTCAAGGTATGGGTGAAGAGAAACATTGGGTATTTCCAGTACATACATTTCTATCTGAAATGGTGAAAGGACCCAGAAAGGGCTCCTTTCTTCTCTAAATCTCTCAAACGGAGATTCCCTTTCGAGAAGGATAGTGCTTTGCTCCACTTGTCCACCTGTACTAGGGGGTTGGTCCTTTCTTCACACCCTGCGGCTTCTTTGGTCATTCCTGCCGGGGCAACCACACTAGAAGGCTCCGAAAGGGAAAATAACCATTGGCAATATCCACTCTTGTATCCTGTCATGTTTTTAATTATAAGTTCTATGGAATGCTTATCCAACACACTGTTCTGAATATACCTTTTCTTATACCAATACATACCCCTGAAGAAGGAGATTCAGTCTCTCCGAAACACGTAGGGTATTTTAAGCAATCAGTGTGTATATAGATCATCAGTGTATTTATGCATTCCTTGTTTTATGTGTTTTTCTTAATATTTTTTCAATAAAAAAACTTTTGTACCTTTAAAAATCTGATATCTATTGTACTTACCTAAAAAGTACACCACTAGGGGTGTCCTAACGTTTGAAGCTGAAAATATGAAACAGATCCATTCGGTATAAAAAGTTCAGGATGGACATGATCTGTTCAGTAAAGAGTCTTTTGACGCCAGGCTGTTTTTTGGCGTCCATAGATTTGAGGGATGTGTATCTTCACCTGCATATAGCACCACAGAAATACCTACGGTTAGTGGTCAACATGGGAAGGTCAATCTCACATCTCCAGTTCAGAGCCCTTCCTTTTGGGCTGTCCTCCTCACAGAGAATATTCACAAAAATGATAGCAGAAGCCTTGGCTCCCCTAAGATTAAAGGGAATGTCGATTGTACCATACCTGAACGACCTCCTCCTCTTTGCCAGAACAGGGGATCTGTTGAAGGATCTGAAAGAGACACTTGGAGAGTCTCGGCTGAATCATCAACAAAGAAAAACCAAACATGATCCTGTCTCAAACAATAAGGTTCCTGGGATATACCATCAATTCCATAAAGGAAAGAATTTTTCTCCAGAGAAAAAAATGGAGGTGGTCCAAAATGCAGTAAAAAAAGCCCAAACAAATCTGCCAATTTCTATCAGGGCAGCTATGTCAGTACTAGGACTCATAACAGCATCAATACCAGCAGTGCAATGGGAAGATCTCCATGCAAGGGATCTCCAGCAGGCAATTCTGAGGAATTAGTCCTATGGAGAGTCTCTGGAGAGATTGACCAAGATTCCCGCTCACGTTCAGAGAAAGCTGTGGTGGAGGAGACAGTCAAACTTGGACAAGGGCCTACTCTGGTGTTTTCCTATAGAAAGGAGGTTGACAACAGATGTGAGGTCTTGGGGTTTGGACACCCATCTGGAGAGACAGATGGCCCAAGGAACATGGACTAACAACGAGGCCAAGAGATCCTCCAATTTGGAGGGCCATTCTCCTAGGACTATGGGCCTTCAAGGATCAAGTCTGAGGTCACCACATTCAGGTGTTGTCTGACAATGCCACAGCAGTGGCCTACATAACAAGACAGTTTCTTTCTTCACACCCTGCGGCTTCTTCGGTCATTCCTGCCGGGGCGACCACACTAGAAGGCTCCGAAAGGAAAGGATCCTGTCATGTTTTTAATTATAAGTTCTATGGAATGCTTATCCAACACACTGTTCTGAATATACCTTTTCTTATACCAATACATACCCCTGAAGAAGGAAATTCAGTCTCTCCGAAACACGTAGGGTATTTTAAGCAATCAGTGTGTATATAGATCATCAGTGTATTTATGCATTCCTTGTTTTATGTGTTTTTCTTAATATTTTTTCAATAAAAAAACTTTTGTACCTTAAAAATCTGATATCTATTGTACTTACCTAAAAAGTACACCACTAGGGGTGTCCTAACGTTTGAAGCTGAAAATATGAAACAGATCCATTCGGTACAAAAAGTTCAGGATGGACATGATCTGTTCAGTAAAGAGTCTTTTGACGCCAGGCTGTTTTTTGGCATCCATAGATTTGAGGGTATCTTCACCTGCATATAGCACCACAGAAATAACTACGGTTAGTGGTCAACATGGGAGGGTCCGCAGATCACGTCATGACGTAAGACGCTCAGCGCGGAGGGAGGGGTTCGAGGGGGCTTGCCGCAGAGGGCGTGCGGAGGAAGAGAGAGGAGACGGTCGGAGGGTGAGAGGCTCCGGCAGATTTGATGCACCGTAGCACGAGCCCGCTCCGGCACCTGCCTACCCGCCGGCCAGGGTATAATAAGCATCACTCGCGACGGATTCCCGTCCCTCGCTCCCCCCTCCCCCCCACGGGTCCCCTGGAGGAACGCAGAGAAGCGTGGAGATCAAAATTTGTGCTGCGAAGAGGGAAAGGAAAGGAGAGCAACACTGGAAAATGAGAGGAGCAACGCCTGAAAACAGATAAGTCTGGTGGCTGTAGCCCTGTGCTGTACATTCTGTTTACACAGGAAATGTATGTCTGTGTGTAACTGTTAAAATAAGCAGTAACAGGCAGGAAACAGCAGATCTCATCTGGAAAATCTTCAGCTGATTATAATGCTGCAATGCTGATTATCACTGTGGACATTCCCTTCCTTTTTTCTCTCTCTCAGTTGTCTGTCTGCACAAATTATATATAACTGATTGACGGTTAATAATATGGTAGCAGCAGACGGGGAACTGTATGAAGAATATAACTGTCTGGTAAATCCCCCGGCTGTCCATAAATAGAGGATCAGGATATACTGTGAAACAACATCTGGAACAGATAATCTAGCTGTAGCCTTCTATTTTTTCATCTGCCGGTATAAGAACTTATTTAATTGAGTGACGGTCAATTTAGCAGCAAGAAGTAGGGAACAGCACGTATGATAAAATTGTATGTAAAATTCCCTATTTGTCCTCAAGCAGATGATCAATGTGGATGGTCATAAGCGGTTACTTGGGTGGACAGCATCAGGAAATACTGAGGAACAACACTTGGAACAGATAAGTTGGGCAGTAGCCCGGTATTTGACATCCATCTATATATGATCTATATTGAAATAACTGTTAAGTGAACAGTAATAAGCAGGAAATTCCATAAAGGATAAAATAGTCGGAAAATCATCGAGTTGAATATAAGCAGACTATTACCCTGTGGATGCTCATATAAGGTTACCAGGTGGGACAATGTCAGGAAACGCAGAGGAATAACGTATGGGACTAATAAGTTCAGCTGCCGCTCTGTATTTTCCGGTGTTTAATTTTTTATTTATTTATTTTATTTTATTTTTATTTTTTTGACTGGTACAATATAAGCAACAGGCAGGTAATAGCACGAATGATATAATTACCCGGTAAATCTTCTGGCCATCCGCTGGTAGATTATTAAATTTGGAAGCTTACAAAAGGCCACCAGGTTGGACGGTATTACGCAACGCAGAGGAACAACGTTTAGAATTGATAAGTCTGACCGCTGCACTGGATTTCTTCCTCTTGCTCTTCTGTCTTTTTTTTCTTTCCCCTACTTATTGGAGAGATGAACTATATTATATCCATCTGACTGTTTATTAACCACTTTCAGACCGGACCATTTTGCTGGTAAATGACCAGAGGTCTTTTTACACTTTGGCACTGCGCTGCTTTAACTGGTAATTGCGCGGTCATGCAATGTTGTACCCAAACAAAATTTGCGTCCTTTTCTTCCCACAAATAGAGCTTTCTTTTGATGGTATTTGATTGCCTCTGCGATTTTTATTTTTTGCGATATAAACGTAAAAAGACCGCAAATTTTGAAAAAAAATGATATTTTCTACTTTTTGTTATTAGAAAAATCCAATAAACTCAATTTTAGTCATACATTTAGGACAAAATGTATTCAGCCACATGTCTTTGGTAAAAAAAAAGTCAATAATTGTATATTTATTGGTTTGCGCAAAAGTTGTCACATCTACAAACTAAGGTACGTTTTCTGGAATTTACGCAGCTTTTAGTTTACGACTGCCTATCTCATTTCTTGAGGTGCTAAAATGACAGGGCAGTACAAAACCCCCCCAAATGACCCCATTTTGGAAAGTAGACCCCCTAAGGAAATTGATAAGAGGCATGTTGAGCCCATTGAATATTTTATTTTTTTGCCTCAAGCGATTGAATAATGACAAAAAAAAAATTTTTTTTTTTTTTTTACACAAAGTTGTCACTAAATGATATATTGCTCACACATGCTATGGGCGTATGTGAAATGACACCCCAAAATAAATTCTGCTGCTTCTCCTGAGTACGGGGATACCACATATGTGGGACTTTTTGGGAGCCTAGCCGCGTACAGGGCCCCGAAAACCAAGCACCGCCTTCAGGCTTTCTAAGGGCGTAAATTTTTGATTTCACGCCTCACTACCTATTACAGTTTTGAAGGCCATAAAATGCCAAGATGGCACAAAACCCCCACAAATGACCCCATTTTAGAAAGTAGACACCCCAAGCTATTTGCTGAGAGGCATGTTGAGTCCATGGAATATTTTATATTTTGCCACAAGTTGCGGGAAAATTACAAACTTTTTTTTTTTTTTTTTTTTTTTCACAAAGTTGTCACTAAATGATATATTGCTCATGCATGCCATGGGCATATGTGAAATGACACCCCAAAATAAATTCTGCTGCTTCTCCTGAGTACGGGGATACCACATATGTGGGACTTTTTGGGAGCCTAGCCGCGTACGGGGCCCCGAAAACCAAGCACCGCCTTCAGGCTTTCTAAGGGCGTAATTTTTTGAGTTCACTTCTCACTACCTATTACAGTTTTGAAGGCCATAAAATGCCAAGATGGCACAAAACCCCCACAAATGACCCCATTTTAGAAAGTAGACACCCCAAGCTATTTGCTGAGAGGCATGTTGAGTCCATGGAATATTTTATATTTTGCCACAAGTTGCGGGAAAATTACAAACTTTTTTTTTTTTTCACAAAGTTGTCACTAAATGATATATTGCTCACGCATGCCATGGGCATATGTGAAATGACACCCCAAAATAAATTCTGCTGCTTCTCCTGAGTACGGGGATACCACATATGTGGGACTTTTTGGGAGCCTAGCCGCGTACGGGGCCCCAAAAACCAAGCACCGCCTTCAGGCTTTCTAAGGGCGTTACAGTTTTGAAGGCCATAAAATGCCAAGATGGCACAAACCCCCCCCCCCAAATGACCCCATTTTAGAAAGTAGACACCCCTAAATTTAGGGGTACACTAGTGAGACTAGGTAATAAATGGCGGGTGCCCTGAAACTATAAAAAAATAACTAACCAACCAGCGTCACCTGTAACAGTTATATGGTGATCACTGGTGAAAGGGTTAACTAGGGGGCAATCAGGGGGCTTTATGCGGTAGTATATGGGGGTCCCTGGCGCTATAAAAAGCTGCGGCGAACCTAAATACCTACCTGCCTAACTAGCGTCACCTGTGACACTAATACAGCGATCAGAAAAACGATCGCTTATTAGGCTGGGTTCACACTGGAGCGATGCGGGAACGCCACGAATGCGCGGCGGGTTCCCGCATCGCATGCCTCCCGGCGGCAGTTCACACTGCCCTATGCGAACTGCTGGGAGTGTCAGTGAAATGTTAATGACACCCCCAGATCAGTTCGCATATCGCAGTGCGATCTGCAAACTTGGATCGCATGGTGTGAACACCCATGCGATCCGATTCTGCTGCGGACCAAAAAAAGGGTCCCGTGCGAGTTTGCGGCGGGTGCGGCGGGTGCGACACGAATTCAGCCATACTATCTGTATAGCTGAACTCGAATCGCACAGAGATCGGATGTGATTTGCACTGCAGTGCGGTGCGAATCACATCCGTTCTCATAAACCGCTGCAATGTGAACCCAGCCTTAGTGACACTGGCGACGGGGGGTGATCACGGGGTTAAACCTTTATTGGGGGGGTTAGGGGGGTACCTTAGAACTAAAGGGGGCTAACCCTAACTGCCCTAACAGTTATTAGTCACAAATGACACCTGCCGGGTGATCAGGGGGTTAAACCTTTATTAGGTAATAAATGGCGGGTGCCCTGAAACTATAAAAAAATAACTAACCAACCAGCGTCACCTGTAACAGTTATATGGTGATCACTGGTGAAAGGGTTAACTAGGGGGCAATCAGGGGGCTTTATGCGGTAGTATATGGGGGTCCCTAGCGCTATAAAAAGCTGCGGCGAACCTAAATACCTACCTGCCTAACTAGCGTCACCTGTGACACTAATACGGCGATCAGAAAAATGATCGCTTATTAGGCTGGGTTCACACTGGAGCGATGCGGAAACGCCGCGAATCCGCGGCGGGTTCCCGCATCGCATGCCTCCCGGCGGCAGTTCACACTGCCCTATGCGAACTGCTGGGAGTGTCAGTGAAATGTTACTGACACCCCCAGATCAGTTCGCATATCGCAGTGCGATCTGCAAACTCGGATCGCATGGTGTGAACACCCATGCGATCCGATTCTGCTGCGGGCCAAAAAAAGGGTCCCGTGCGAATTTGCGGCGGGTGTGGCGGGTGCGGCGGGTGCGGCGAATGGCTGAACTCGAATCGCACAGAGATCGGATGTGATTTGCACTGCAGTGCGGTGCGAATCACATTCGTTCTCATAAACCGCTGCAATGTGAACCCAGCCTTAGTGACACTGGCGACGGGGGGTGATCACGGGGTTAAACCTTTATTGGGGGGGTTAGGGGGGTACATTAGAACTAAAGGGGGCTAACCCTAACTGCCCTAACAGTTATTACAGTCACAAATGACACCAATGCAAAAAAAAAAAAAAAAAAAAAAAAAAAATGACATTGGTGTCACTGTGACTGGGGGGCAGGGGTAATTGGGGGGGTGATCGGGGGGTAAAGGGGGGGTGTGAGTGTGCCTGGCATGTTCTACTGTGTGTGGGATGTGTTGGTGCAACTCACTGATCCGCTCTCCTCCGTGTCGGAACGAAAAATACCGACACGGAGGAGAGAATACATCACTTCCTCTCCTGTGTTTACATTACAGGAGAGGAAGTGATGTCACCGGGGATTTCCATTCGTCGGGAGCGATCGCGAGGGGGTGGCCATGAATGAATGGCCGTCCCCTCGTCCGGGATCGCTCCCGAACGAAAACCGACCGCCGCAGGCACCGGGCGGGGGCCCGATCGGGCCCCCGACCCGCGGGAGGCAAAACACGTACATCTACGTGCTTATGCCTGCCCGTGCCATTCTGATGACGTAGATCGGCGTTAGGCGGTCGGCAAGTGGTTAACATTGTAGTAACATAGAAATAACAGCCAGGAAATAGTACGTACAATATCTCAGTTTGGAAAACCTTAGCTGCTAACAAGTAGATCACTATAGTGGGTGGTTACAGGTGGCTAAGGTTTAAACGGCAATTTATACCCCCAGATAGATATGATTATGGCCGTGAAGGGACAACTTGGGATCTTACGCACCTGAAATGTTGGCCTGAGAGCGATATAGGAAATACTGGAGGGAATAATTAAGGTGGCAAGGTGGTTAAAAATATAGCACTCTCCAAATACCGGCGGCCAGTTAAAACAAGAAAATCAGAATTAGGAAAAAAAAGACTGCTGACTGAGGAGTATTGTAGTTTCCCAATTTGAAAGTGAAAACGGAATATCTGAAAAAACTCCCTGCAGAGGAGCAGGGAAGTGCTGAAACGAACAAACTGGGGAAACGAGTACGCGAGATAAAGCAAACCGTCAAGGGAGGCGGCCCTAAGACCCCAAAAAACACATCTACTGAAAGTACTATAAAACAATACATGACTCAAGGAGCCAGTCCGAGGGGTGGCGAGAAGGAAAAACGACCCCCTAACCCGGGGAAGGATAGGGGGATGGGAAAAAAGGTTAGGGAAGCTTCGGACCAATCTCGAGATGAAATGACTACTGACAGTGAATTGGAATTAAGTAAAAGCGAGGATCAAAGAGTGGATGACCAGGCGATAACAAAAGGGATGATGAGGGAGATGCTTCTAAAATTAGAGAACGCTATAAAATCAGACATAAGCTTGCTAAGAAGTGACCTGGGACATCTACTAAAACGAGTAGAGGCAGCAGAAGAAAGAATTAATATACAAGCTCAAGACTTAATTAAAGTGCAGGAACAAACTAAAATAGTACATCGAAATCAGAGAAGTATTCTTTATCGACTTGAAGACCAAGAAAATAGAAATAGAAGACAAAATCTGAGAATACGAGCGGTTCCAGAAAATAAGAAAGAGGAGCTAAGGGAAATTATAGAAGACATATTCCGCCCAATACTGGGGAGAGGAGAGGAGGAATTTCCCAGGATTGAAAGGGTGCACCGGGTTGGGAAGAAAAAGTTTGAGGAAACTGGAAGATCACGTGACATCATAGTTAGATTCGAACATTATAAGGACAAAACGGAGATCTGGAGAAAACTTAGGGGAATTGCCCCACTAAAACACGCTGGAACTGAGACCTTCCCAGACCTAGCACCTGAAACTCTGGCCCGGAAACGTCTCTGAAAACCCTTACTGGAACAGCTGAGAGCTAAGAACATAAGATACAGTTGGGGGTTCCCGGCATGTTTGTTAGCATTTAAAGATGGAAGATCTGCTAGGCTGAGTTTCCCAGAAGAGTTAGGAGATTTCTGCGACAAATTGGGAATTCAAGCTCCAATTCTTCCAGGCTGGACAGATGTGCACAGGGAAATATTATGAGAGCTGGGTTTCCTGGTTATAGGAGGGGGGGGAGGGGCGGGGAGGGGATTGTAGGTAGTTGCGGCTGGAGGGGAGGCGGGCCCATTACCCCCCTCCTTTCTGAAGGTTACATCTAAGGAGAGGGGGTAGGGAGGCAGAACGAAGAACTCCACCTCGGAACATCAAAGACTTGGAAATGGACAGAGATCTCAGGTCCATTAACGAGTCGAGGGCCGAATTATGGCCAAAAAGGGGAGGGGGGAGGGGGTCGGTGGGCTGGGGCGATGGGGGGGTGGGGAGGGATTGGGGGTGAGGGGGGGGTAATGTCAGTAGTGAAATCCTCGGGAAAAAGAATAGAAATAGAAAACAAGGTCTAAATAGAAAATTAACTTCTTGTCCTATAACGTCAAGGGCCTCAATACAGCAAAAAAAAGGTATAAAATTTTGGAAGAATTAAAACAATGTAAGGCAGAAGTGATTTTCTTACAAGAGACCCATATCACATATACAGCAAAGATCAGGCTTTACTCTAAAGATTACCCGAGTTGGTATTATGGCGACACGATTACAAACAGGGGGAGAGGGGTAGCAATAGGATTTGGAAAAAATACTCGCTTTGTCCTAGAGGGAAGAGAAACGGACCCAGAGGGTAGATATCTGTTTCTAAAGGGGAAATTAGGAAACATAAGATATACTTTGATTAACATTTATTCCCCGAATAAAAATCCTATAAAATTTCTAAAGGGAATATTGGCCAAGGTTCAGAAATTTAAAAGTGGATATGTGGTAATGATGGGAGAGCTGAATTTTTGCCTGGATCCTGGACTAGATAGTACGTCCCGTGCACAGGGAAGGAGTAACGCACAATTAAAAGAAATAAATAAAAATCTGAGTAATAGTCAATTAGTTGATGTATGGAGGGTACAACACCCAAAACAACAGGACTATACGTTTTACTCCCCTGTGCACGGGACTTATTCTAGGATAGATTATATTTTTGTGGAACATAGAGTATTAGAGACTGTGCTGGAAACGAGTATAGAAATAACAACACAGTCAGACCACGCTCCTGTAAAAATGAAAATGCAGATCCCGGGCTATAACAAACAAGTCTATAGGTGGCGTCTAAACGAAGATTTAATTATAGATAAAAAAGGAAGGTGAAGTAGTAAGGGGAGAATTATAAAAATACTTCTCAATGAATGAGACTGAGGGGATATCTGGACAAGTCCTATGGGACGCCCATAAAGCGTACATCCGCGGGATTTTGATGGCCTGGGGGTCGCCGAAAAAAAAAGAACGTGCTGCAAGGAGTAATAAATTAAGGGAGGATAGCATAGAACAACAGCAAAAACAAGGTATTGTGGATAAAAAAATATATCAAAAATTATTATCTAAAAGGGAGGAACTACGGGGGTTAATGGAACAAGAAACAAAAAAAATTTTCAATCAACTAGAGAGAGTCCGATATCAAGATTGGAATAAACCCACTAAATACCTAGCCAAAGTGCTCCAAAAGAAAAAAGCCACTAATTATATCGAGAAAATTCAAACGGAACATGGGGATATGGTGTATAACACAAAAGAAATAGCAGAATCATTCAAAACATACTACGAGAGACTATACACAGTTAAAAACAAGGAGAAGAAGATAGAAGGGAAAACAAAAGAAATAGATGAATATCTTAAGAAAGCTAGACTCCCCAAGATTGATGAGACAGATAAAGACAACTTAGAAAGCCCCATAACAGAAATAAATAAGGTGTTAATGGATTCAGCCCAAGGGAAAAGCCCTGGACCTGACGGATTGACAATTGGATACTATAAAAGGTTCAAAGATATTCTGATACCGAGACTATGTAAATATATGAATGGAATCGGGACAGAGTATGAACTGAGTAAGGAGGCAATGATAGCCTCAATTACTGTCATCCGGAAGGAAGGAAAAGATGAGACCAGGTGTTCTAGTTATAGACCAATATCACTGTTGAACGCAGATACTAAACTATTTGCCAAGGTATTGGCAAGTAGGATGAAGACAGTAATGAACTCACTGGTACACCCCGACCAGGTAGGGTTTGTCCCTGGAAGGGAGGGCAAAGACAACGGGGTTAGAACCCTATTGGTGCTATCTCAGAGGGAGGAGACGGAACCCCCGGCCTTACTACTGTCGACAGATGCACAAAAGGCCTTCGACAGGGTCGATTGGAGATTTATGTTTCAGACACTTGAAAATATGGGTTTCGGGCCAAGGATGGCCAAATGGATCAAAACATTGTATCATCACCCAACAGCAACTATAAATATAAATGGGGTTCCCTCCCCTCCCTTTGAGATGGAAAATGGGACTAGACAGGGATGTCCACTTTCACCCCTTCTCTTTGTGCTCTCACTAGAGCCCCTACTCTCGACAGTCAGAAACAATCCAGAGATAACAGTAATTATGGTGGGGCAGGAGGAGCATAAACTGGCAGCATATGCGGATGACGTATTGTTTTATATAAGTAAACCTACAAGCTCAATGCCCAAGATAATCGAGGCCCTTGACGACTATGGGAAATTATCAAATTTTAAAATCAACCAAACGAAATCTGAAACTCTCAATATAAATGTTAGTAAACAAGAAGCACAACTAATCCAAGAGTATTGTAAATTTAAGTGGGTGAAAAAATTGAGATACTTAGGAATAAAACTGGCCCGCACCTTAGGTAAGATCTACCAGTTAAATTACATCCCATTATTAAACGAAATTAAAACTGAAATTAGGAGGGTAGTCAATAGACCTCTATCCTGGCTGGGCCGAATAAACGTGTTTAAAATGTTTATTCTCCCCAAAATCTTATACAAATTTCAGATGATGCCGATTGCAATACCCCCTAGTTACTTTCTTAAGATAAAATCTGTAATGTGTAAATATATATGGACTAACAAAAACCAAGAAGAGAAAAGCCGAGGAGGATTGGCTGTCCCAGATTTGCAATATTATTATAAGGCGGTAGTGTTATCTAGAATTGCCGAATGGGTGAGGGAGAAAAAAGATGAGAAAAGGTGGGTAAGTTTAGAATGCACATATAGTAAGGCACAACTTAGTAAGATAGTTTGGAACCCCCCAAAATTTAGGGTATTAGACCCGGACACGAATGTGTTGACACGAATTGCACTTAAAACATGGGACGAGGTGTATAAAAGATCAAACGGACACTATAATTCACCTTTGATAGAGTTGAAAGATAATGAGTTTTTCCCCCCCCGGTAAAAGGGAAATTGGTGGGAATTGGATAAAAAAGGAAAAATTACAAATAAAAGATATTATGAACAAAGGGAAACTTGTATCACTAGAAGATTTAGTACACAAGGGATTGACGTGGATCGATAGATGGCGTTATCTCCAGCTGGCTCACTTCATAGAGGGGTTGCCTCAGCCAGTCAGATCGGAAGACGAGCTGACTGGGGTGGAGCAACTCTGTATCTCGGATAAGGCTAAAGGTACAATTTCAAAGATGTATGGGTTGTTGATATCGGCCAGTCAGCTGGAGGGGCCGCCATATATAAAGAAATGGGAAAAAGAATTAGCAGCACAAAAAGATAAAGGAACTATAAATAAAATATTGAAATTAACACACAGTTCGGCAATAGATAATAAAACCGCCGAGATGAATTACAAACTTTTATCTCGATGGTATAATACCCCAGATAAAATTGCTAAATATCAAGAGGGAGGATCGGCCGAGTGTTGGCGGGGTTGTAAAACATTAGGAACAATGACACATTTGTGGTGGGAATGTCCCAAAATTAAGATATATTGGGGAAAGATCTTGCAAATGGTAAAAGAAATAACTAAAACAACGGTGAAAGTGGATCCCTGGATGGTACTTTTTCATGGTACAGAGGGAGGGGTTAAACAATATCAAGATACAATTATCCCCCACCTCCTAAACGCGGCGAAAAAACTGATTCCCAAGAAATGGCAGGACGCAGATTGCCCGATATGGGAGTGGGTGGATGCGGTGGAGGAAATATTTAATATGGAAAGTTTAAGGATTGGAGATGAAGGTGAAAGGGCAGTATTTATTAAAAAAATGGAGAGGTTGGAAAGAATTCAAAAGAGAATGGAGTTATAAAGCACAATTAAGACCATAAAGACCTTTTTATAGAAGGAATATGGAAGAGGAAAATTACTGACATGTAGGGGAGTGGGAGGGAGGGATGGGCGAGGGGGAAAATAATTATAAGGGGTGGGGGAATAAAGTACTCCTAATTAAAATAAAATACATTTAAATTAAAACTTTTTAATGAAGGGAAAAAAAAAATGTAAATAAAAGACATAGCCACAATGATGTGAAGATTAATAACAAGAGACAGTGATGAACGTAAAGTTGATTTAAGTTTCTCTTGGTAATTTGCTGAGGTGGCAAAAAATAAAAAAAATAAAAACATGGGAGGGTCAATCTCATATCTCCAGTTCAGAGCCCTTCCTTTTGGGCTGTCCTCCTCACAGAGAATATTCACAAAAATGATAGCAGAAGCCTTGGCTCCCCTAAGATTAAAGGGAATGTCGATTGTACCATACCTGAACGACCTCCTCCTCTTTGCCAGAACAGGGGATCTGTTGAAGGATCTGAAAGAGACACTTGGAGAGTCTCGGCTGGGTCATAAACAAAGAAAAACCAAACATGATCCTGTCTCAAACAATAAGGTTCCTGGGGTATACCATCAATTCCATAAAGGAAAGAATTTTTCTCCAGAGGAAAAAATGGAGGTGGTCCAAAATGCAGTAAAAAAAGCCCAAACAAATCTGCCAATTTCTATCAGGGCAGCCATGTCAGTACTAGGACTCATAACAGCATCAATACCAGCAGTGCAATGG
Organism: Lithobates pipiens; assembly: GCF_037356315.1. NCBI lineage: Eukaryota > Metazoa > Chordata > Amphibia > Anura > Ranidae > Lithobates > Lithobates pipiens. The sequence continues at coordinate 108,226,730 of NW_027507748.1, forward strand.
GCAGATCTCCATACAATGGATCTCCAGCTGGCAATTCTGAGGAATTAGTCCTATGGAGAGTCTCTGGAGAGATTGATCAAGATTCCCACTCACGTTCAGAGAAAGCTGTGGTGGTGGAGGAGACAGTCAAACTTGGACAAGGGCCTACTCTGGTGTTTTCCTATAGAAAGGAGGTTGACAACAGATGTGAGGTCTTGGGGTTTGGAAACCCATCTGGAGAGACAGATGGCCCAAGGAACATGGACTAACAACGAGGCCAAGAGATCCTCCAATTTGGAGGGAGTTGAGGGCCATTCTCCTAGGACTATGGGCCTTCAGGGATCAAGTCTGAGGTCACCACATTCAGGTGTTGTCTGACAATGCCACAGCAGTGGCCTACATAACAAGATAGGGAAGCACGAGAAGCAGAGTGTCGCTGTCCTCAGCCCTTCAGATTCTGTCCTGGACAGGAGGCAACTTGGCATCCCTCACAGCGATACACCTAAAGGGAGATCTGAATCTAGTAGCAGATTTTCTGAGCACGTAAAGGGTACTGGAATCAGAGAGGAGTCTGAATTCAGAAGTTTTTCAGATGTTAATAGGAAAATGGGGAGCCCCCCAGATCGATCCGTTCGCATCCCAGGCAAACACAAAGGTGGAGGTTTATTTCTCCTGCAACAGGCAAGATCAAGCGGACAGACTGGATGCGCTAGCGCAACCATGGACCTTCTGCTTGTGCTATGCCTTCCCCCCTTTCCAGATGATCCCATTGGTACTCAAGAAGCTGCAAATGGAGGCTACAAGCATGATTCTAGTGGCTCCATATTGGCCCAAGAGGGCATGGTTTTCAACTGTGCAGAAGATGGCAGTGGAACCCCACTGGTTTCTTCAATTACTGAGAGACCTTCTAACTCAGGGGCCCCTTCAACATTCCAATATCGAGCATCCCAGATTGATGGCCTGGTTGTTGAGGAGCAAATCCTAAAAAGAAAAGGCTTGTCTAATAAGCTATTCTCAACCCTATTAACCATTTAAGGACTGCCTCCTGCACATATACTTCGGGCAGAATGGCACAGCTGGGCACAAGTATGTACCTGCACGTTGCTTTTTAAGTGCCCAGCCGTGGGTCGGGAGCAGCGCTCTCCCGACCGGGTCATGAGCTCTGGGTCCGCAGGACCAGCAGACCCGATTGCTGCTGGTGTCCCGTGATCGGGTCACAGAGCTGAAGAACGAGGAGAGATCTGTGTAAACAAACCTCCCCGTGCTTCCTAGTGTGGTTGTCACCGATCTTCTGTTACCTTTTATAGGGAAGGACGATCAGTGACGTCACATACCAGGCCACGCCCCCCTACAATAAAAAAAACATAACATCATACATAACACCTACACTGCCCCCTAGTGGTTAACTCCTTCACTGTCAGTGTCATTTACACAGGAATCAGTGCATTTAACTAGCACTGATTGCTGTATAAATGACAATGGTCCCAAAAATGTCCTATGTGTCCGCCATAATGTGGCAGTCACAATAAAAATCGATGATCACCGCCATTACTAATAAAAAAATATATTAATAAAAATGCTATAAAACTATCCCCTATTTTGTAAACGCTATAACTTTTGTGCAAACCAATCAATAATCGCTAATTGCGATTTTTTTAATTAAAAATATGTAGAAGAATACGGCCTAAACTGAGGAAAAAAAATGTTTTGTTTATATATTTTTGGGGGATATTTATTATAGCAAAAAGTAAAAAATATTGCATTTTTTTCAAAATTGTCGCTCTATTTTTGTTTATAGCGCAAAAAATAAAAACCGCAGGTTATCAAATACCACCAAAAGAAAGCTCTACTTGTGGGAAAAAAAGGACACCAATTTTGTTTGGGAGCCACCTCGCACGATTGCGCAATTGTCAGTTAAAGCACCGCAGTGCCGAATCGTAAAAAGGGGCCTGGTCCTTTGGCTGCAAATTGGTCCGGGGCTTTGGGTAAATAGCCCAAAAAAGTTACTAGGGCAATTTACTTTAAAACATGGAAATGTTTCAATTCCTGGTGTGCGAAAAAGTTTTTTTCACCACAGGAAGTTATTTCTGTTCTAGAATTCCTCCATGAGGGAATGGAGAAGGGGTTGGTGGCTAGTACTTTAAGGCCTGATTCACACCTATGCATTTTTAGTACTTTTTGAATTCGCAGATTTGCACTACAATCCATTTACCATGGTTTCCTATGGAACACGTTCTGCAGTGCAAATCTGCAAAAATCAATAAAAATGCATAGGTGTGAATCCAGCCTAAAGGTCCAAGTGGCTGCTCTGTCGGTATTTTTGGAGAGGCAGTTATCTCAGGATCCGCTTATTATAAGATTTGTTTAAGGCATTGGCCAGACCTAGGCCAGTACCTTTTTACATTTTTTTCCGAAATGGGACTCATCGGTGGTATTACAGTTTTACGAAAAAACCCTTTGAATCTCCAGAGGAAACGACAATCACATTTTGGTCGTTCAAATTAGCACTTTTAGCGGCGGTTACATCAGCTAGGAGGGTGAGCAAACTGCAAGCCCTGTCTAGCAGGGAACCATTTTGTTGTATATTTCTGGACCAGGTAGTGCTAAAAACGGACCCGGGTTTTCTACCAAACGTCTCAAAAGTATTTCATAGGGCACAGGAAATAAATCTCCCAACCTTTTGCCCGGCACTAAGGAGAGAACCTTCCATAGCCTGGATGTGAGAAGGCGTATACTGCACTATCTAGAGGTCACAAGATCAAATTCACTGTTTATATTGTTCTCAGGCCCACGTAAAGGGTACAGCGCTTCTAAAAACACCATCAGAAGATGGCTGCGAATGGTAATCAATAAGGCCTACAAAGCTTCAGGGGTAGATCCTCCCACAGGGTTAGCGGCCCATTCAACACAGGCAGTAGCAAAGTCCTGGGTGGAACAAGCAGGGGCTTCTCCGGGATGGATCTGTAAAGCGGCTACGTGGACAAGTTTTTCCACCTTTACCCGCCACTACAGGTTGGACTTGCTCTCGTTCATCAGGAAAGTCCTGCAGGAGGTGGTCCCACCCTAGAGTAAGTACGCTCTTATCTCCAGGTGCTGTCCTGAAAGAAGAGGAGAGAAAACCTTAGACTTGCCGGTAACATTATTTCTACGAGTCTTTCGGGACAGCGGCGATGACTCACCCTAATTGTATTATAAAATGTTGTGTTATTGCCAGGTTCTGATTATCTAATTTTAGCATGGCTGGAGGTACTCCATAAACAACTGAAGCCATGGTGGAGGTGTCAAGAAACTGCAGTGTTTCCTGGGAAAGTGAGTTGAGCTGCACTCTCTCCAGGTGCTGTCCTGAAAGACTCGTAGAAATACAGGAAATACCGTTAGCGGGAAGCCTAACGGGATTTTTTCCCTCACCATTTAAAAATGTATAGCAAAATACATAAGCAGGGGATTTAATAAAAGGGCAGAAAATAAAACCCCTTTTTGTCCTAAATCTTGAGGGGAATTTTATCAAAACTGGAACAGCCATAATCTGGAATAGCTGTGCATGGTAACCAATCGCCCTTCTTTTTCATTTTCAAAGTGGGACTTTAGTCCTGCTAGATCGCGTCAGGCTGGACCTTTTGCAGGTATGTAAAACATGGAAAAAAAAAAGTACCTATACTGTTTAAAATCCAGTAGTATACTGTCTCACCCTGCTCTGCACGTGCTCAATTGCTCTCCATTTTTCAGCACTGTGCCGAAAACGTAGGGGCCGATCTGGCATCCTAAAGATTTGCTGTTGCCCTGCGCTTCTGCAAAATGACAAACTTCGGCACAAAGAAACAGGAGCAATGCTTGAGGTAATTTACAACACACACTAATTTTGGTAGGATAATTATTAACCACCTCAGCTCTGGAAGGTTTTACCCCTTCATGAGCAGGCCATTTTTTGCTCTTCAGCACTACGCTACTTTAACTGGAAATTGCATGGTCATGCAACACTATACACAAATTTTATGTTTTTATAATTTTTTCACAAAAATAGAGCTTTTTTTTGGTGGTATTTGATCACCACTGGCTTTATTAACCGGTTCCCGACCAGCGCACGACGATGTACGCCGACAGAATGGCACGGGCAGGCATATTGGCGTACAGGTACGTCCAATCTTCAATGCCACCCTGCCATCGGGAGCGCGCCACCGCCGGCGCGCTCCCGCGCTGGCCGGGACCCCCGTGAGTCCGGTCGCTGGACCCGCGGACTCAATCGCCGCGGGCTTACCCGCGATCGTCTCACGGGACGGCTGAATGGAGGAAATGCCGTGTAAACAGCATTTCTCCATTCTGCCTAGCAACTAGTGACGCTGATCTCTGCTCCATGTGATTGGAGCAGAGATCAGTGTTCACTAAATGAAAGCCCAACCCCCCCACAGTTAGTAACACACCCCTAGGAACACTTAACCCCTACACTGCCACTCACTGGTTAACCCCTTCACTGCCAGTGTCATTTACACAGGAATCACTGCATTTATATAGTGGTGATTGCTGTATAACTGACAATGGTCCCAAAAATGTCCGATGGGTCCCCCACAATGTCGCAGTCACAATAAAAATCGCTGATCGCCACCATTACTAGTAAAAAATAAAAATAAAAAATTATTAATAAAAATGCCATAAAACTATCCCTATTTTGTAAATGCTACAACTTTTGCGCAAACCAATCAATAATCGCTTATTGCGATTTTTTTAACCAAAAATATGTAGAAGAATACGTATCGGCCTAAACTGAGGGAAAAAAATGTTTTTTTTATATATTTTTGGGGGATATTTATTATAACAAAAAGTAAAAAATAATGTGTTTTTTTCAAAATTGTCGCTCTATTTTTGTTTATAGCGCAAAAAATAAAAACCGCAGGGGTGATCAAATACCACCAAAAGAAAGCTCTATTTGTGGGAAAAAAAGGACGTCAATTTTGTTTGGGAGCCACGTCGCACGACCGCGCAATTGTCAGTTAAAACGACGCAGTGCCGAATCGTAAAAAGTGGTCTGGTCTTTGACCAGCAAAATGGTCCGGTCTGTAAGTGGTTAAATAAATTTGCGCTATAAACTAAAAAAGACCAACAATTTTGAATAGCTATATTTTCTACTTTCTGTTCTCAAACCTATCCAATAAAATCTAATGTCTTCATAAATGTAGGCCAGAATGTATTCTGCTACAAGACTTTTTTTTTAAATATCCCAATAAGTGTATATTAATTTGGTGTGCACTAACATTTACATAGTACATATGGGTATGCATATAAGACAGTAAAAATTCATATAATAAATAACATACAAGTATTGCATATATACAGTACATATAAATATAGATATTTCCACATAATTCATGATATTAAAAAAAAGTTATAATTGGAAGTAAACCCAAATGTCCATATAGACATGATTACTTGTACACATAATAATATAAAAATTGATTAACAAATCCTCAAAAGTAATCTCATAGTAAACACATCATTGCTGTGACAATGCATCAATAGAAATCTCTACACATTTCTTGGATAATCACTCGTCAGGAGAAGATGCGAGATAGGTATGTCTGTAATGAAATATAAATGCCAAATTATATAGTAAATAGAATAACAGGAAGAGGGGGAACATATTTTCTCTTATATTCGACTGACACAGCTACTCTCTGTCACAGATGGGTTGTTAGCCTTACCACTAGGAGATATTAGGCTTAGTTGTAATACAGCACTCAGAACTCTTAGTTCCGCCCAGGGGGGCGGTCCCTTAGCTAGCAACCCTCCACTCTGCCTCTGCAGAAACCAGTTTTATTTTGCCTAGTGAAGGAGATAGACCTAGGATCCCTGCGGGCCCATCAGGTCCATGTTTTTATGCAGAAGCTTTGCTTTTTGCGCAAGATGAATGATCCTGTGATCTTTTATCAACTGCCGGCTGGGTGACAGACTGATCCACTTATCCTTGTAGTCTCCCCAGTCCAGCCATCGAGCACATGCATGTCGCAGCTACGGCTCGGCAGGCCACGACATACCTCAGCTCCAGAGGTGGTCGGTGAGCATACATGTGACTGGGCTACTGATGTCTGGCTCACAGTGTGCCGAGGCCAACAGCCACCCTGTACTGATCAGTGTGTGGGTCTATAATGGAATGTCTCCCAGCTCTTCAGGACTGGTAAGTACAGCTCTCTCTGCTTCAGTGGGGCTGAGCAGCTGGGCATTCCCTGGGAGGTCAATTCGGGGGCCACCTCACCTCCGACTCTTCTCTCTCCTGACCCTATCTTCCCTCTTCGTGTGACTGCTGAGCGGTGTGTGTGTACCTATACAGGAGCTCTCTGTGGGTTCTCACCTGTCATGGGGGGCTGATTGGATAACAGTGGTCCTGTGTGGTTGTCCCTGGAAGGTGCCTGTGAGGTTTTATTGTGTTGGGGCAGCGCTGTGTTTTTTATTTTCCCCTCATGGCGATGTTTGGTGGCCATTTTAGGTGTGAGCAGAGCAGGCTGTTTGTATGGGCTTCAGCGGCCATTTTCTATGTGATTCCTATTCAGGACACTGACGGACATTTTTCGGAAGCCTGAGCACGTTGTCTGTGTTCTCTAGCAGCAGCATGACGTGCTCTCACAGCCTTTCTTTCCTGTGTTTCCTGTCTGAAAACAGGAAAAAGCCTGAGCACGTTTTTACAGATTGTTTTAGCGCTCATTTCGGCGGCTCCTACCGACACAGTTTTGGTCCCTCTGCACTTGGGAACACCTAGGGGCTACCGGCACTGCTTGTAATCAGTGCAGAACTCCTCAGGGTGGTGAGTCCAGCGGGTAGGAGCCCCTCAGTCAGGGGCAGCATGAGGGTGGGACTATCACTGTCCTAAGTCCCCTTCAGGTGGCAGACAGGGTAGGGTCAGCATGGCTTCAGAAACTGGTGTTTCTTACCCCGAAATCCAGGCAATTGCAACCAGGTCACCAGCGGATTGCACAGTGCCCATGACGGCGGTCCTCAATTCGTTCGTTGCCAAAATCGAGTCGGTGCGTGGGAAGAAAGGTGCATTAAAGAGCCCCCTGCCCCCCCCCTCCTCTGGGGAGAGCTCTGATGCAGACTCGGGCCCTGCTGAGGCTGGTGACCCCTGCTCTGTTCTATCAGATGACGCTGACCAGGACCGTTCGAACAGTGAGGATGAGTCCCCATCAGGGTCCGTGCGCGAAAAGGAGCTTGTTGGAGCACTTATCACAGCTGTGCATGATACCCTGAAGATTCAGGAGCCAGCAGATCCCTCTGCTGATGTGCCGGTCCCTTTTTGGTCCCGCAAGCCAGCACATTCACCTAAGGTGAACCTATATCTGACTTATTTTGACAAGTTAATTTACAGGGAATGGGGTCGACCGCAACGGACCTTTTCGGTCCCCAAAAACATGGCGGTGCATTACCCCTTTGAGGAAAGCCTTCTCAAAAAGTGGTCAGCTCCTCCGGTCATGGACCCCCCAGTATCTAGGTTAAATAAAGTAACCACGATCCCGGTAGAAGGGACTCCTGCATTTAAGGATCCCACGAACAGGAAGGGGGAGGCAGTGGCTCATTCCTTGTTTACGGTTGTGGGGTCTGCCATGCAACCAGTACTGACATCCGCACTAGTGTCGCAGACGCTGACTGAGTGGGAAAAATCTCTTGCACCGTGAATTGGGAGAGCAACGGGCTTCTCCTGTCAGTGTGGAACTAGCAGACCAACTAGTGCAAGGTCTTAAGTATATTTGTGACGCGTCCCTGGATACCCTCTCGCTGTTATCCAGGGCTTCAGTGTCAGCTGTGATGCTGAGGCACCTAATTTGGCTAAAATGCTGGTCTGCTGACCAGGCATCCGAAAAAGCCTTGACGGATCTTCCCTTCCTTGGCGACCGGCTTTTTGGAGCCTCTTTGGATGACATTATTAAAAATGCCACTGGTGGTAAGAGTACTCCCACAGGCCAGGAAGTCTAAGGAGCCACGCCGTAGGCAAGGGCCCTCTTTTTCTGCGCACAAGCGGCTTTTTTGTCCGCCTGGAGCTTCGACAAAATGCCCCCAGTCCGACAGGATGGCCACGGACGGACAAAAACGTCCCTGGCACCGCAAGCCTGCGACAAAAAGTGCTACCGCATGAAGGTTTGCCCCCCACCCTTGTTTCGGGTGGGGGGTCGCCTTTGGGAGTTTGCAGCCCCGGTGGTCCTCTCGACTGTCTGACCAATGGGTTTGCGATCTGATTTCCTCGGGCTACAAGATAAGAGTTCCTCTCTTGGCCACAGAAAAGATTCTTCCCATCCAGCATACCCGGTTCACCAGGAGGCCCTCCCCTCCATCAAGGGGACTTCCTGGCGTCCTTAGACATCCAGGATGCCATACTCATATGCCTGCGGCTCAGAAGTTTCTGCGATTTCCAGTTGGGGAAGCCCACTACCAGTTTGTGGCTCTCCCTTTTGGTCTGACATCAGCCCCCCCGAGTCTTTACCAAGGTATTGGCTTCAGTTTTGGCGTTGCTGTGGCAACGTGCGATCGCGGTTGTGGGATATCTAGACAATCTCCTCTTGAGAGCATCATCCGCCTCAAAATTAGAGGAGGATGTAGCGATCACCATGCAGACTCTGCAAGAATTCAGGTGCTGCAGAACCTTAAAGAAAATGGCTGATTGTACCGTCCCAGCGTCTGGAGTACCTGGGCTTTCTGCTGAATTCCATGGAAGCAAGAGTTTTTCTCCCTTCAGATAAACTGCAGACTCTCAGGTCCGCGGTAAAATTGCTGATGAACCGCAAGTGGTCGTCGCTTCGCTTTTGCATGCGAGTCCTGGAGGCTGTACCGTATGCCCAGTTCCACACCAGAGTCCTGCAGAAGGAGATTTTGTCAAAATGGGACAAATCTCAGTTGTCCCTGGATCGCCAGATCCAGGTGAGCCAGTCAGTCAGAGACTCACTGATCTGGTGGCTGAGGTCCCCGGTGATTCAGTCCGGAAAATCGTTCCTACCTCTAAAGTGGACAGTGATCACAACGGACGCCAGCCTATCCGGCTGGGGTGGAGTGATGGGGGTTCAGTTGGCTCAGGGCCTCTGGTCAACAGAAGAATCTGAGTTGCCGATCAATCTGCTCGAATTGAGAGCGATCAGGCTGTGCCTCTGCACATGGTCAACGAGACTAAAAGGACATCCGATCAGGATCCAGTCAGACAGCGCCACTGCAGTGGCATACGTCAATCACCAAGGGGGAACAAGAAGCTCAGCCGCTGCTCGGGAGGTCGCTCACATACTTCGGTGGGCAGAGCGACACATCCCGGCCCTGTCGGCCATTTACATCCCGGGAGTGGAGAACTGGCAGGCAGACTATCTGAGTCGCCAGATGCTGGACCCAGGAGAATGGGCGTTGCATCCGGGGATATTCAGGTCACTGTGCCTGAAGTGGGGCACACCAGACGTGGATCTTCTGGCCTCCCGTCTCAATCCAAAGGTGCCAAGATTCGTGTCCAGGACAAGAGATCTGTGGGCAGATGCGTCAGGCGCGCTGGTGGCTCCGTGGGATCAGTACCAGCTGATCTATGCCTTTCCTCCAAGTAAGCTATTACCCCATCTGATTCGCAGAGTGGAAGCCGAGGGGATCCCAGTAATACTGGTGGCTCCAGATTGCCCTCAGCGTCCTTGGTACGCAGACCTGGTGCGTCTGGTGGCGGACGCTCCTTGGCGATTACCGTTGCGAGAGGACCTTCTGTCGTAAGGTCAGATTCTCCATCCTGCTTTACCGGCATGGCTATTGAGAGCCAGGTGTTGAGGAGCTGGGGTCTGTCGGACTCGGTGATCCTGACAATGTTGAGAGCGCGAAAATCTTCTTCTCTGAAGATATATCATCGTACCTGGAAGGCCTATATCTCCATGTGTTAGGAGAAAGGATGGCATCTGCGTTCCTTTTCCATATCCAGGATCCTGCTGTTTGCTCAGCAAGGAGTAGACCAGAAATTGGCATTAAGCACCATTAACCTCCCTGGCGGTATGATTATTTCTAATTTTAGGTGCTAAAAGCAGTACAATTATTTTGCATGGAAATTTGGCGTTTTATACTGCAGGCCTGCAATTGTTAGGAATAACTCTCTTAAATCTGTTCAAACAAGAGTCTAGTAGACATCCCGGGTATGATAAAGTTTATAATATAATATAATAAATAATGATAATAAATAAAAATGATTCAATAATGTAATCAAATCCAAAAGCAATGAAATTTGCTCATTTGCAGAATTGTCGCTGTCATTAGATTTAGTGTTTGATGATGAATTTCCCCACATAACGCTATCGCTCAATTGTGCAACTGTCGCTCAGGTGTGTAAGGGGGTGACATGGTCGTCTGTCCACACGTTTACCAAGTTTTACATGGTAGACGTCAGTGCATCAGCTGATGCCTGTTTTGGCCGGAAAGGTTTTGCAGGCGGCCGTGTAGTTGCAATTGAATATGCAATGTATATGTTCTGTTTTTTCCTGGTTTTCAATAAAAACACAGTACTGTTATGTTATTGCACTGTTGCATTACTTCCACAGTTGGTGCAGTTTTTGGGTGATCACTCCTGTTGTGGATAGCCTGATTTTTGTGGTGGTTCTTCCACGCATTGTTGTTTTTGTGGGTAAAGTTTCACTAGTTCCCACTTGCGATTGTGGATGAAGTTTTGTCCTGTTTTTCCCACTGCTTGGGGACATCCCATCTGTGACAGAGTGGAGCTGTGTCGGTCGGTAAATATAAGAGAAAATAGGATTTTTTATACTCGCGGTAAAATCCTTTTCTCTGTAATTCACCGACCGACAAAACACCCGCCCCTCCTTTTGCCTTTACGTTATGGAGGGTTGCTAGCTAAGGGATCGCCCCCCTGGGCAGAACTAAGAGTTCTGAGTGTTATATTACAACTATGCCTAGTATCTCCTAGTGGTAAGGCCAACAACCCATCTGTGACAGAGAGAATAAGCTAAAAATTAAAAAACTTAGGTGAAATTGGTGACTGGAGGCAATATGAAAACATCATCCCCAGGAGCTAAAGGTCTATATGGAAGTTTGGGTTTACTTACAATATAACATTTTTGTTTATATCATGAATTATGTGGGAATATCTATATATGCAATACTTGTATGTTTATTATATAAAATTTTTACTGTCTTATATGCATGCTCATATGTACCATTAAATGTCTTCCTATACATTAGTTGATTCTGGTGGTGTGCTTCATATAAAGTCCCAATGATCCCCTTCTTTCTATATGCCATAGGGATGGAGACATATGAACCTTTAGCAGTTGTCTCTTATAAAGTCCCAATATTTTTTCCTTTCTTTCAAATGCGTGCAAATTAAGGGATGGAAGCACATACCTTTTTATTATATTTCCCATCAGCACGTAGCGTGATGTTGGTGAGGTCCTACGGCGAGTATTTATACTACACCTTTATGGAGCAGATACCTTGTTTACTCTTTTCACTCTGATGATACTATCTAAAGGCAATTATTTGATTTCATAGTTATACATGGTGTCTATGTGGCATCCTCTGTTCCTATCACTCATTTTGTGGTGAGACACTTACCTCTTTCTACTCCATACTTATCCAGTTCTTGTTTCTCCTCTTTTAGGCTATGGTTTTCTACAGTTGTGCCCTATGGGCAGTTACCCAGCAATTATTACAACGACAGTTGTTGATTGGGGACCATACCACTCCTGGTGCTCACTTCTTGTTGTCTGTTTACTGCCGTGTTACCGCGGTTATCACTACCTCCACTCCCGGGGATGATGTTCCCATATTGCCTCCAGTCACCAATATCACCTACGTTTTTGAATTTTTAGCTTACTCATAGTAAGATTATTGGGATTAAGATGTTGTTCCCCCTCTTCCTGTTATTCTATCTACTATATCATTTGGCATTTATATTTCATTACAGACATACCTATCTCGCATCTGCTCCAGATGAGTGGAAGTTATCCACAAAATGCGTAGAGATTTCTATTAATACATTGTCACAGCAATCATGTGTTTACTATGAGATTACCTTTGAAGAATCATGAATCGATTTTTATATTATGTGTACAATTTATCATGTTGTACATCTTTTTTTTTATATCATGAATTATGTGGGAATATCTGTATCTAATACTTGTATGTTATTTACTATATGAATTTTTACTGTCTTGTATGCATGCCCATATGTATCATTAAATATGTTAGTGTACACGAATTGACTCATTTGATTTTGGTTGTGTGCTTCATATAAAGTCCCATCGAACCTCCCCTAGCGATGGAGAAATATGAACCTTTAGCAGTCACTGTCTTATATAAAGTCCCAATATTTTATCCTTTCTTTCAAATGTGCTCTTGTGGAGAGCTTCACAAAGACTTGGAATTAGCAGGATCAAAGAAATTGGTTCAAAGAAAACAATAAGTAATGCACTGAACCGCCATGGCCTGTATGCACGCTTACCACGCAAGACTTCATTGCTAAAGAAAAGGAATTTTAAAGTTTGCTGCAAAACATTTAGACAAGCCTTTTAAATACTGAGAGAATATAGATTAGTCAGATGAGACCAAAATTGAACTCTTTGGATGTCATAACACCAGGTTTGGAGGTGAAATGGCACTGCACATAACCCCTATACCAACAGTGAAGTTTGGAGGTGGGGACAACATGGTGTGTGTGTGTGGGCGGGGCTGTTTTTCAACATACGGTATTGGCAAACTTGATTTCATTGAAGAAAAGATGAATGAAAAATGTACCAAGACATTCTTGATAAAAATCTGCTGCCATCTACCCGGATGATAAAGATGAAACAAGGGTGGACATTTCAGCAAGAAAATGATCCTAAACACAAAGTGTAGAATATATGATTATTCTCTCAACATTCTGTAAAATTATATTGATGAAAAAAAATCCAAGAAAGGCCTTTCCAGTGCTTATGCAAAATATTACAAGAACAATATTAAAATGCAGAAAGTAAAAATACCAATAATGTAATTATATGAAGATTGTGTATATAATCAGATGTGTGTCTAGCAGTCTGCACTGCAAAACTTTGTTGGTCTCCTTTTACTCCTCAATTCAGACCCACACCTTGTCCCAAGAAGGACTGGTTTAAAGTTTGTCTTATAGTCCCACATGCTCCATGAAAGTATTGAACAAACTTTCAATAAATGCTGGATTCAATTCAATCACCTCCCCCTTTTACGTAATATCCTGAGGAATGTCTCTGGATGGAGGGATACCTTTCAACTAAACACCTAAATCTACACCAGATCAATTCTAACTATCATCTAAATGAAACAATGTTACATAAATCAATATGTATATATTATATTCAATGAAAAGTCCTTTTCTTATTAATATCCTAATTAAGAAATATTACCGTATAAAGAACTTCCATTCTCATACATATTCAAACCTCTATGTATCTCTAAGAAATGTGATACCTTATCCCATTTGCAATGATGGGGGGGGGGGGGGGGGGGGGGGAGAGAACTAGCTCAAACCTCCCAATTAGTAAGTAAGCACTCCAAAGAAATTCTTAGGCTAATGAAACCTTTATATAGCTATTCGCACAGACTGTAAAATCGATGTGTTACTTTTCCAAATATAGAAGAGATAAATATATACAACTCAATTATAATTTCAAGATCCATCACATTTATACTGGTTAGTATTGTTAAAACAGAAATATGTAATATATATTAGATTAAGGAAGGCTTCTAACACAAACCCAAGGAAACTCTCAAATGGTTTCAAAGAATGGCCCAGCCAATCATCTGACTTGAATCCAATATAAATCCAATATAAAATCTATGGAATCAGAGTTCACAGAAGAGGCCCATGGAACCTTCAAGATTTGAATACTGTGTGGAAGATTGGGCCAAAATCACACCTGAGCAATGCATGCGACAAATTTCTCCATACTGGAGGTGTCTTGAAGTTGTCTTTGCCAACATAGGATTTTGTGCCAAGTATATTTCAGTTAGTTGTTCAATACTTTTTCCCTGTCATTCCATTTTATTACACAGAACTTAATTTATTTGTATGTATGGATTGCATGGGTTGTTACTGACATGTGGTGACAATGTTCAGGTCAATAGCACATTTAGAAATATATTTACCTAGAAAAATGGTGACTCGTTCAATACTTATTTTAGCCGCTGTATATACAGTGAGGAAAAAAAAAAGTATTTGACCCCCTGCTGATTTTGTACATTTGCCCACTGGAAAAGAAGTGGTCTATAATTTTAATGGTAGGTTTATTTTAACAGAGACATAAAATAACAAAAATAGCCAGAAAAACGCAATTATAAATTGATTTGCATTTTAATGTGTGAAATAAGTATTTGATCCCCTATCAATCGGCAAGATTTCAGGCTCCCAGGTGTCTTTCATACAGGTACTGAGCTGAGATTAGGAGCACTCTCTTAAAGGGAGTGTTCCTAATCTTAGCTTGCTACCTTATAAAAAAAGACACCTGTCCACAGAAGCAATCGGATTCCAGATTTCAATCTTTCCACCATGGCCAAGACCAAAGAGCTGTCCAAGGATGTCAGGGACAAGATTGCAGACCTTCACAAGGTTGGAATGGCTACAAGATCATTGCCAAGCAGCTTGGTGAGAAGGTGATAACAGCTGGTGTGATCATTCACCAATGGAAGAAACATAAAATAACTGTCAACCTCCTTCGGTCTGGGGCTCCATGCAAGATCTCACCTCGTGGAGTTTCAGTGATCATGAGAACAGCGCGGAACTACACGGGAGAATATTTTCAATGATCTCAAGGCAGCCGGGACCATAGTCACCAAGAACACAATTGGTAACACTACGCCATGAAGGACCGAAATCTGGCAGTGCCGTGAGGTCCCCCTGCTCAAAAAAGTACATGTACAAGCCTGTCTGAAGTTTGCTAATGAACATCTGAATGATTCAGAGGAGTTCACCGTTAAACATGGAGGTGGAAACATTATGCTTTGGGGGTGTTTTTCTGCTAAGGAGACAGGACAACTTCACCGCATCAAACGAAACGATGGACGGGGCCATGTACCATCAAATCTTGAGTGAGAGGCAACAAAGGAGTGGCTCAAAAAGAAGCACAATAGTCCAGTGTGCCTGCCTAGCCTAGCCAGTCTCCAGACCTTAATCTCATAGAAAATATGTGGAGGGAGCTGAAGGTTTGCGTTAAACGTCAGCCTCGAAACTTTAATGACTTGGAGAGGATCTGCAAAGCGGAGTAGGAAAAAATCCCCCCTGAGATGTGTGCAAACCTGGTGGCCAACTACAAGAAACATCTGACCTCTGTGATTGCCAACAAGGGTTTTGCGACCAAGTACTATGTCTTGTTTTGCAAAGGGGTCAAATACTTATTTCACTCATTAACCGCTCCAACCCCCCGGAAGATTTGGCTGCTGAATGACCAGGCCATTTTTTTGCAATTCGGCACTGCATCATTTTAACTGACAATTGCGCAGTCATGCGACCTTGTACCCAAAAAAATTGACATCCTTTTTTCCCCCACAAATAGAGCTTTCTTTTGGTGGTATTTGATCATCACTGCGGTTTTTATATTTTGTGCTATAAACAAAAAATGAGCGACAATTTTGAAAAAAACACAATGGGGGTTATTTACGAAAGGCAAATCCACTTTGCACTGCAAGTGCACTTGAAAGTGCAGTCACTCTAAATCTAAGGGGTAGATCTGAAATGAGTGGAAGCTCTGCTGATTTTATCATCCAATCATGTGCAAGCTTAAATACAGTTTTTTATTTTCCTTGCATGTCCCCCTCAGATTTACTTGCAGTGCAAAGTGGATTTTCGTTTAGTAAATAACCCTGAATATTTTGTACTTTTTGCTATAATAAATACCCCCCCCCTTTTTTTTTTTAAAAAAAAGCAAAATCTTTTTCTCAGTTTAGGCCGATTATGTAATTCTTCTACATATTTTTGGTAATAAAAATTGCAAAAAGTGTATATTGATTGGTTTGCATAAAAGTTATAGTGCTAACAATATAGGGGATAGATTTATAGCATTTTTTTTTTTTACTAGCAATGGCGGCGATCTGCGATTTTTATCATGACTGCGACATTATGGCGGACACATTGGACAATTTTCACACATTTGTGGACCATTGGCATTTATACAGCGATCGGTGCTATAAAAATGCATTGATTACTGTAAAAATGTCACTGGCAGTGAAGGGCTCAACGTGTTCCCTATTGTGTGTTCTAACTGGAGGGGGGGATGGGACTTGCTAGGGGAAGAGATAGATCGGTGTTCATACTTTGTATGTTTACACACAGAGATCTCAGTTCTCGCTGTGTCACAAGCAATTGTGGGAGCCCAGCGGTCATCGTGACTGCCAGGCACTCGCGACGACTCAGGGTGCCCCCTATTGGCCGCAAAAGGAAGCGACGTAACATAACGGTGGTTTGCGCAGCTGAGCCATGTTGCCGCAGTACAACTGCAGCTGCTGGTCGGCCAACGGTTAAAATGCAAATCAATGTATAACTTTTTTGAAATGAGTTTTTCTGGATATTTTTTTGTATGTCTCTCACTGTTAAAATAAGCTTACCATTAAAATTATAGACTGATCATTTCTTTGTCAGTGGGCAAGTGTACAAAATCAGCAGGGGATGAAATACTTTTTTTCCCCTCACTGTAGAAAGAGATCACACAGTGCTTGAACCAAGCACAAAGACGGACATGCTGCATGACAAGCTTCCAGTTTTAAACCATCCCGGAAAACTTGTTTTAGCTCAAAACACCAACTGGGGAATTTTTCTGTAATATCATAACCAATTACAGCAGTGATTCACTGTACATTCAGTCATACACAAACACTTCTAAAACCAATTTCCGTACCAGCGTGTTTTTGGATGGGTGGGGGGAAGCACACACTAATGGAAGAACATACACACCGCATGCAGAATAAAGCCATAGTGTGAATTCAATTCAAAACCTCAGCACTGCAAGGCAAAAGTGCTGACCACTGTGACCCTATACTGTTCTCTGTGAGCTAGATAAGACCATTGAACGCTAAAAACCCCCTTGACATATAGCAATTCCCATGTAAAAGACACATGAATTATTTATACGTAATGTTAGAAAGAGAGCTAGACACCATTGGCATAAAAATTTTTCATTTATTACAAATGAAATGACATGTAACACAAAAACAATGAGCACACGCAAGTTATTTGTCACTGTTACAACAAAGCTTAGTCCAGCAAAGCACACAGAGATGGAAAAAAATATATATAAAGACAATTCAAGAACAAACCAAAACATTTTAATAATACAAACTCACTGCTGAAACTGCAACTCTTTCCCAGGAGAGCCCTTATGGTGTTCACCCAGAAGTATAAAATACTTGTTATTGTGCCTTACTGTCAGGATAACACATACCCCGGGATTCGTGGAACATTTACAAAGCATTCTTAAAGCTGAAGTGTGGCCAAAAACTATTTTTGCACAGTAGAAAATACGTTTCCACTAATGAAGTGTGACCCATCTATGGCCGCTGCATTTTTGTTACATATCTTACTCTGCAAGGCCTTTTCTGAATGGAAGAGGGTCTGAGCAAGCAACCTCCTGTGATATCTGTTCTGCAGCCAGAACTACAAGTCTCAGTGCCACACATTCAGCAGTAACTGAAGACTGCAGCACACTCCATTAGAGGCAAGGCAAATGTAAAAAAAATGTTTTTTGGCCATACTTAAGCTTTAAAGCAACTCTGTTGCTGGGAAAAAAAAGAAATCTAAAAGGTTTCTGCCAAAGACGGAAGTTGTGCTTGCCTGTCCTGGTGCGTATTTTGTAGAAACTTTGCTCCATCCTTTATAAAAGCAGACCGAAGGATCTTCACATCTGACATGTCACGTGCCTGTGTCCCCTGCTACATTCTGTGGTTTCTGCAGCTGCACTCTGCATTTCTACAGGATACAGCAGCCTTTTTCAACCTGCATACCTTCAGGTTTCTTCAGGGGTGCCCTGGCAAAATGCCTAAAAGTTGGCCGAAAATTGGATAAAAGCCAGCGAATGGAGGAAGCCTACCTTTTGCTTACACAAAGCCACAGGTTTTCATTGTGCACCATTACAACCTTCCAGTTGCCAGTATCCCAACAACCAACATTTGATGAGGAGGGCATCGGGTGCCTGCACAGCATCCTTATGTGCCCCTTCCCCGCCCATCTCCGTCAGCACTGGGGTAACATTAGCTGAGTGAGGGACAGAAACTGAGAGAAGGGAAACATTGGATTACTAGTCAGTACCAGCAAGCAAAGGTGTATTTGCTTTGGAAAAACAGATCACCTCTAATGTTGGGAGTCCTACATGTGTGGATGTTGCAGTCTTATGCAAAACGATTACTTTGATTTTTTTACATTTTAGAATGGGTTGCTTCGAGAGTGTGCATCATTTTAAAGGGTGCCTTGACTAAACAAAAGTTGAAAAACACAGGGATAGATGGAGGGGGTCAGCGGGAGGAACCACAGGGGATGCAGGCATCCTTTAAACCTCGAAACTGGATCTAATGTGAATATCGCTCAGGTGACTGCTCTGTGGTGGAGTAGGGATTCTACGAAGGAGCAATGGCACATGTAAGTATAATGTGTCTTTTACAGGATTCTTTAGATACATTTTTTCTCTGCAACAGTTGCTTTAAAGGAAACACGTGCTGAGGGAAATATGTAGATTGTTATTACTGACTCTTTCTGAAAATGCTACTTGGCTTCAATTATGAGTCCATGATCTATAACAAATCAATCAAAAATTCTGATTTCACTTACTGCTTGAATTATTCTATGTCCGTGACTCATTGACACTAGAAGGTGAAGTCAATAACTGATGTTTTTAGGCTTCAGGTTGTGTGAATAATCTACAACTGGCATAATTAAAAAGACCAAAGCAAGACATTTCACCAATCGTGTAATTATTCCTAATCATTTGTCACCACGGAAGAGAAAGACAGAGGATATACTGGGGTTGATTTACTAAAACATGCTAAATTTGGTGCAGCTCTGCAAAGAAAACCAATCAGCCAAGAAAACCAAAGACTGTCACCCTACTTTGCCGTGCAACATTGGTCCTACTTCCATCCGACTTGAATGAATAGGATATGATTTTGCTCTGACTTTGAGATAGTCTGACTTGTCCTTTGACCAATCAAAACAATCCCAGCATGACATAAATTCATTTTCCTGCTGCTGCAATCACCATGTCAGATGGTTAGGATGAGGATACAGCTTTAATGATATTGAATGGGCTGAAAACTGATAAAAGTCGGACCAAAGTCGTGCAGGAACCTTTTCTAAAATCAGACTGACTTGTGTTGGACCAGTTAAGATGGCTCCAGGGAACCATTAACTTGTACACGTCATGCCACATGAGCTCCCAAAGTCGGAGCATATGTCGCACCAGTGTGAACTGGGCCTTATTGTCAAAGTTTAAATGAACAAGCTGAAGTTAGAAGCTGATTGGCTACCATGCACCGCTACACCAGATTTTGCACTCTCCGGGTTTAGTAAATCAACCCCAGAGTGTAGGGATGCCTGGGCTCGTGTTAGGTCTTATACAAGTGGGTGCCAGTATAGAGCTCCCCTTATGGGTATTCAGAACCCCTTCCACCAGGGGCTGAGCTATAATGATGCTCCTCGTGCTAAACTTTCCAAATTTAAAGGCTCAACTTTTTTTCATTTTGGATACAGTATTGGAGTTATTTTTTTTTTTTAACATCTGTGTCCCATTGGGGAGATGTCCCTTGCTGTCCCATAGCCAAAACAGTAAGTGAAAGTGAGGGAATCCCGCTGTGTCATCTGAAATAGTGTCATTGGAAGACTTAACCCCTCAATTACTGTTCTGGGGACAACGCAAAATTAGATATTTTCTTTTATTTTCACTTTGCATGATAAAGGTAAGTAAACAGGACAAATAGAGAGGGCAGATCTCCACAAAGACAGCAATAAAAACTGTCAGGTGTTCTGATCCCTCTCCACTTTATCCAAAATGAAAAAAAAAAGTTTTGCCTTTAATTACACTTTAATCCTGAGTCAACCAGGCCTTAGAAAACAGTAGGCACAGCCATGATCCCTTATGGATGAGTAGTTTATCTATAGCTGTCCACTATGTGCGTAGCTGCTTATGTTTATGGCCCATTGTAAATGATAGAACAAGACATCTGCTGTTATAATATGGCTTATAAGACACCACAGCCTGAAATCCTTGGCCGTGCTGTAGCATCAGAGACAGTATTATTATACAGACAACAGAAATGATCTTTGCTCAATGGGTGAAATGTACAGCATGTAACAGTCATATATGCAAGTAAATGAAAACCGCTTTACAGTAGCATGCGGAATGCGCCACCTTCATAACTAAGAACCTGAGGATTGATGTAAGAAGAAAAGCTGGAGCTTATTTCAAATGAACATGTACCATGCAGGGTAAAACAACTGCCCCCCTTCCCAGTGGCACATGCTTTCTCTTAGCTCCCCCTACTGCTCCATTTAGCTGCCAAGAGTGAGGAAAGACAACTTTGTGTAAGCTCAAGATGGATCTCTAGTCGAAGCTTACACAGGGCTGGCTGCCTACCTCCTATGTGAGTCACGTGACCTTTCCCCCTCCCCCAATACCTGTACTTTCCTTGCTCTGAGCAGGTGAAACTAGTAGCAAGGGATAAAAGAAAGGTAAGTATGTGCTGATGAGGGGCTGCTTTTTGAGGTGAATCTGTAGCCTTAAAGGGATTTCTGATACATTTATAACCCTTGTTTTGTATGGTCCTTTGCTCAAACAAAGCCTCACCCTCACTGTGTATGGCAAAACTGTATTTTCTGGTAATGCTGCAATACCAGACCTCACCAGGAGACGCAGAGAAATTCTGCACTTCTTAGGAGTAACAGGTACCTACCTATAAGTTGAGAATTTCAGCCAGGTGTTTTAGAGGGAATTTTGAGACGTACAATTACAAATATAATGTAATTTAGTTGTGGCAGCTTACTTATTTTAAAGGCATATTACATCTTTTATAAAAAAAAATACATGCACCCATATTACAAAAAAATGGTTGAGATCAGTGCATAGTGCTACTTTTAATGGGGCTGGAGGAAGTAATCAATGGACTACAAGTGCACTGATGTCACCACACTTGTGCTCGATTGAGTCCCTCAGCTACAGTGACACATGGGACTAGTTGTCTTCTATTCACAGCTCCCTAGGAATGGATGACATGGTTGTGCGGGTGGAGTGGAGCCACGTACAGCCACACCGAATTCAAGAAAAACAAGATGCTTAGGGAAGAGGATCACTGCAATTTAGGTAAGAGAGCGGGGCAATTTGAGGGTGGTGAATGGTGATAAGCTTTCCAGTGGGGCTTTCCCCTCTTTTTTTCTTAATCTACACTAGGGACATGTGTGTTCCAGGTCATTTTTTATGCATTTATGTGCATTTCGGTACAGAAAAAAATGCAGAATGTTCTACTTATTTTTTTCTGGACTGGAACTGACTGCATTGGTGTAAACTAGGCCATTGAAACCCATATAACCTACTGTCCATGCGTTTTTTATGCAGAAAAAAAAACCCCACACTGGACTGCATCTGATGTGAACCGGTCCTAAAAGAGACTCTTTCATGGGGAAATAAGAAAATCTGAAGCTTGCTGCTAACACACATTCCTAATAGCCCATCACTGGCCAACTTGAATGTGCAAGAAGCAGGCAGAGCAGGCACACATTAACAGGAAATGCTGAAATTTTACCTGTTAGAACACCTTTACTGGTGTGTCTTGGTAGAAAAACCAATCAGACAAGACTTATTGTACCAGCTAATTGCTACCATCTTCCCCTGGTAACTGCAGCACCCCCTGCTCCTCCCCATCTCCATAGACATCAACATGACTGAAGGGAAATGTCCTAAGTGCTAGTATCAGTTTGGAAGATATTGGAGGACAT
This sequence comes from Lithobates pipiens, assembly GCF_037356315.1. Lineage (NCBI taxonomy): Eukaryota > Metazoa > Chordata > Amphibia > Anura > Ranidae > Lithobates > Lithobates pipiens. The sequence continues at coordinate 108,248,628 of NW_027507748.1, forward strand.
TTCAGGGGTTTATTATGGGCATGATACATGTAAATAGCATCGGTTTTAAGAAGGCAAAATTATACTTCACAGTCTGGGAGATCAGCCTCTCTAAAGATAGAGCTGTCCTTTAATTTAAACCAAGAAATTATACAAGTAACAAAATTACTTTCAAGTGGAGCCATGTTTGCATGCAGGAGATCAAAAATGTTGAATCCAAAAAAAAAAAAAAAAAAGGATTAGGCCAAATAATTTTATGTCTGTTTGACAATGGCTGGTTTTTTAATGCTCACACATTGCTAGATCTGCCTTTTCCGCTTTGTAAGCGCGCCCTTTGAAGCTATTCCTGTACAGTGGTCGCAGCCGACATCAAAACCCAGGGATATTTCCAATCTGTGGCAGAGCTTCACACACATTCTTTGGTTTATTTGAAGAAAGAAAAAACAAAATTCAATGGTAAACAGTTTTCATAATCCCTTTATGTATTAAAATGGCCTGTCATGGATAAGGGCACAGTCTTTGGTTATCAAAAAAAAACGTCTTTAATCTACTTTTCTACTTATAGTTCACACTCCGATCTAGATTACAGGCAGTGTCTGAAACAGAAAATATTCCCTTCATATGGACCCAAAATGAAATGATTTTGTTTTCTTTAAAAGTTATCATGGATATAGCAAACTGTCCAAGTCCCTTTATATGATTTTTGATCACTGTGCTGACATTATATGGAGATTTTTTTTTTCATTGAGGAATCAACTAAAGCAGCTTAGCAGTACATTAATACTGACAGACAGCATCTTACACTATTAGTTTAACACTGAGGTGAAGGCAGTGGACATTGATGTGACAACAAAGAGGCATCGCTGACAGGACCCGAGGTTTATGTCAGTCCAATCTCTTCCAGCACGCTTCGTGGTGTCTCTGCTTCCTATGGACGAAACACAAGGACGACAATCAGCTCAATATTACAATACATGGCATTGGGTAAGAAGCAAGTTACAGTACAGAGGAAATAGACAAACTGGAGTATTAGTTAACAGATCACAATGTTAGTTATTTCCAGCTATGAGAAGGATAAGGTCGTCTACACACTAGCTGTAATTCTCTTCTTGTATAGTGCAGCCACATTCACATGACAAGATAACTACACTGCCACCCAACCTGCAGGCAATTTTTACTCAAATCTCTGTACATTTACGGTGAATGGATAGTTCCTTTTCACATGAAATTATCTGAAATAGACCAAACTACCCATTTTAGGTCCAGCTATAGAGAATTCTGAATGGATGAAACAAGTGGACATGGGCACATTCATGGGCTTTTTTTTATGCTTCCGATGCAGCGTGTTGACAGCTTGTTTGTCAACAGAGACGCAACCGGTATACTGACCCAACAGCATGTCCGAGTTCAACAGTTAGGCAAGGACAGGAGTGCGGCCCCAAATGCAGACAGTGTACAGACAGAGCTGCGGACCCATCCCTACATGCCTGTCAAACTCAGATGCAGATGAGTCAGTACAGCCACTGTCTCCATTGACCAACATGGGTTGCATGCACACTACTCCTAAAATGGCTCTTCATGCTTTACGCCCCCCTGTGCCGTGTGAATGAGCCCTTTACAGTGTATTGTCAGTAAACCCAAATTTTGAGATGTTATTAGAGCGTTAAAGTATATGTAAAAACCCTAACAATGAACTTCTCTAATTTACTCTCCTTTGATTAAGGCTGCATTCACACTTTCACGTAGTTGGAACAAGCTATTTCACATGTCTCACATACACGAAGCTTTATTCACTTCATGGGCTTCCCCATTGTGCGTTTGTCTCCCGAAAATAAGCTCATGCTCCTTTTTGGGTGTCAAGTGTAGTGCATTTTTAAAACATGCAATTAGATTGGATGACGATCGCGGCAGAATCACATTGCGTTTTCGATACCATTAAAGAAAAACGGCAACCAAAAGTACATCAGGCGTTCTACCAATATTTGCCATTTCAGGCAGAATCACAGTGATTCAGCCTGCAATCCCAAATCACAAGATGTGAACGGTATCTAAACATACCATTGAATGTGTTTGAGAACGTCTGTTTGATAAGTGCAACTTATCTCTAAGGACTATAGGGCACCTCCTACACCGCTCCTAAAATGGCCCTGCCCATTGAAATCTCCCCCGATCCACGCCGTGGGAGCTGACATTTTTCCTCGTCGTGTCTTCTGGGTATCGTGGCTCTGGCGCTGTGAGTGGCCGGAGCCACGATGTCATCACTCCCACGCATCCACGTGGGACACTTCTTTCTGGCAAGGTCTGGCGTCTGCCGGGCTTTCAGCCGAGAATCCTCGGAGCTCATGCACCACTGAAGTCAGCGGCTCATTGCGAGGGGAATATCTCCTAAACCGTACAGGTTTAGGAGATATTCTTTTTACCTACAGGTAAGTAGAACGAGAGGTGTTGTGTAATCCTGTCCTAGGAGTGACAACTCTGCTTCTGTATAAATATAGTATAGTTAGTGGGTGTTCTCATCCTAGGATAGGAAGAGAGTGTTACTGGCAGGATCCTCAGGTAAAAATAAGGGGGGAAAAAAAGCTTAAAAATAAATTCACCACATCTAAGGATAAGCGGCATTCAATTATATTATTGTTCATGGTTCAAATACGCTTTAAAATTATTTCTGACATAACTGTCACATTTTTACATGCTTTTTTTTCTATATTTGTCTTGTTTTATTTAATGCAGAGATTTGTACATTAGTGAGATCTCTTTATGGGTCATTTTAATTGTTGTGCCCTTTTCTAATGTGTATCTAAAAGGTGTAACAACCCTGCCAGGTTTTTATTGCTTTAAACCTTCTGGGTTCCCACCGAGGCGGAACCTTGTTTTTATGTACAGCCTTTACAGAGCAAGTTAGCTCTTTGAATAAATTTGGTCTCTCCAACCTTTTGAACGAATAAGTATTGAAATTCCTGTGCCTCTTGACTTGTCTTAAAGAGGTTTTTTTTTAGCACGATCTGATTTTCTCTCACTTCCTGTTGTATCTAAATGACAGGAAGTTAAAAGAGATGGCTTTGTTGAGCTGGCCAACTCATAGACTTCCCTTGTGAGAAGATATAGTAAAGCACAACCATTGTGTAGCCCTGCAAAGCAGGAAGCAGAGGCTGTATATGAAATGGGCTAATAGAGGCCTCCCCGTATATCACTGAAAATTATGCGTAGAAACAAAGTTGTACACAAATTGATGAGACCATTTACATCAAGGAAAATAGAAAAAAAGGAAAAGACTATAAATTTCATTGAAATCCACAAACAGCTATTGGATCTATAATAACCTTTTAAAGTATAACAACAGATTCAATTATTCTACAATTGGAAGACCTATATCAGCACTACCTCACCCATTTTTAGAAAGCCACAGGCATGTCCGAATTTATATTCCATTGAGTAATTATACTTACATACTACAGAAAATAAATAGTAGATTGCACACTTAATTTTTAACAAGCTTAAAGCGCATGTATGGGAAAAGATAAAAAAAATATATATTACATCTCTCCAAAACGTGCACATTTCCCATGTCCGGTCTCCCAGAAAATACTGCAAGCCCAGAAAATACCTGGTAATAGTACCAGAAATCCAGGGAGCTCCTAGATTCCCATAGTGTATCCAGCAATATTATTAGCCCTAATTATTGCTCAACTGTGAACTGCAGCACACCTCTTCCCCATGCTATGAAGATGAGGAGAAGGGGCTGTGTTCTGTTGTCCTAACACACTTCTTGTTCTATGGTGACAACCTTGCTCCTCCATACAGTTCAATAAGTGTACACTGCCACCCTAGGCCCTAGGACCCTGGCAGGTTCACCAGGTGAAAAATAGGAAAGAAAGCTGAAGAAAATCCATTGCGCCCACCGCATCCAAGGACTGCTAAACTGCAAATTATTACATTTTTTGTTCTTGGGATTACATACACATTAATAATAATAATATATATATATATATATATATACACGCACACATACATATATTGAGTCTATCAATAAGCCTGCATAGCTGGGACACAGAGGAAACAGGCATTGTGGTTAGTACAAAGAATAGGAGGCCCTGCATATAATATAGAGGTATGAAGCACTAGACTGTATAAGAGAAGAACTATGTGTAATAGAAAGGAATGGTGGAATAGTGAGGTAGCCATGACTGTGTGTGGTAAATAGCACAATGCATGTCACAAAGAGGCATGATGCAATGCATGAAATAGAAAGGAATGGTGCATTATAGATAACAGAGAAGTGAAGCAATGAGTGTAATACAGACGTTAGAGGCATTCTATGCAACAGAAAAGCAAGGGGTATAGGCACAAAGCACAGCGTTTAACATGGGGGTATGAGGTACTGTGTGTAATAAGGAAGAGTAAAACACTCTGTGTAGAGGCACGGTGTTTAAAGGTGGGTATGAGGCGCTGTATGCAATGAAAAGGCATAAGGCAGTGCAAACCAGAGCAACAATCGGCACTGTGGTCATGAGAGATTGTGCACAACAAAAAAGTGTGAGGCACTGTAAACAGACATGCATTGTAGCATAGAGGCATGAGGCACTGTGCAAAAGAAAGAAGTACAAGGCACTGTTCTGCAGTGTTAATTTCGTCAACTAAAATATTTTTTTTATTTTTTTAAAACCAAAAAATAAACTTGATGTCAAAATGAACGCTGCTGTTCTGTTGATCTGAATCAGAGGTTTAGCTTTACTTTGAGTTTGTGCATTTTCTCCGGGACTATACATCATGTGTGCAAGAAATCAATGTGTACAGAAAACAAGAATCAAATCTTGTGTCCACATGTGAGGACAGAATAGCTTATAAGATATTAAAGTGCATCTCCATCTTTTTATTAGCAGATCTTAGGGTTGCCACCTGTACAGGATTCACCTGGACAGTCCAGGTTTTGAATCATGTGTCCAGGTTTCAGACAGACTGAAACCCAGACACAATATTCAGACCGGGCTGTAGCTCCCCAAGTAACCAAGATAGTTACACACAAATCTGCTGCTGTCTGGGAGCTGCAGGCGGCTGTCTGGGGGTAGGTTCGGCATCACTGGAAGGCAGGGCGATGATGTCACCAAGAACAATTTGACAACGCCCATCGTTTGTTGCTGCACACTATATGCACAACATTACTACTCTCCTTAGGGCACCCAAAGGTGTACCAGGCTGCTAAAGTGTTTGGGTTTGGCTTTAAGAAAATGTGGCAACCCTAGCAGATCTGTGCTTGTAATGCAGGACATACATCTTTTATTATATATCTTCTTTTCTTGTACAACCAATAAAGTGCTCATTTTGGCCATTTGGAAATGTTCAGACTTGGCTTGTTGCTCCGCAGAGCTGACACAATGGAATGCTGTGCCTGGGCTCATACGCCATAATCCGTCTGCAGAGAGCCCTTCAAGACTACAAAAACAAAATATTCTGTTCCACACGATGGATACTTCAAAACACCAACCAGGCATAACACAACAAGATAACTAAAGACTACACATTGCAAAGTTGATCATTTCACTGCTCTGCTTTCAAATATCACATCTTCTGGAGAGGAATTACACTTTAGGGATGCTAAAAGTCTTTCTCGCTTTCAAAAAGCACATTTCTTTCTTTTCATTCATTTGCGGAGACTGTTTATTATGGTTGTTTTTCCAATAATGTGAAACAAAAGCAGATAAAATCAATTGTATATGGAAGAATTAGTCTACTATGGCTACCCAGTGGATGGACGCATGGTCATTGACCAGATATGTAGCAGGAAAGTACATTTACAATTTCGCAGCCAATTCCATCCCCTGCTACCAATACTCAACCACTAAAGAGAAAAGAAGTATTAACATAATAATAGAATGGTGATGTTTACATTAATATTGAAAGAAGACTTACTTTAGCATCCTAACACAAGGGCAGAGCAATGAAAGGGAAAAAAGATTATATTAAAAATAGCAATCTTAAACAAATTTAAGAACATCATTAATAACTTGTCAAACAAAAGAGAAGAGTAATGAATGGCAGTGACAAGAGCGGACTAGTTTATCGATTAAATTGTTTTTATTTTATGTGATCCACCCAAACACTCCTAGCTCCATATACCTGCTACATACACATCTCCAGAAGTTTGGTAGGTTAAATAATCTGGGATTCAGGCACCAGACGCTACAATCCAGCACCCAGAAAGTAGTCTAATGCCGCGTACACACGACCAGACTTTTCGAGGGACTAAGTCTGACAGACTTTTGACGGAGTTCTGATGGAGTTCCGGCAGAGTTTTGACAGACTTTCCGAATGAACGGACTTGGCCACACACAATCACACCAAAGTCTGACGGATTCGAATGTGATGACGTACGATCGGATTAGAATAAGGAAGTTCATAGCCAGTAGCCAATAGCTGCCCTAGCGTCGGTTTTAGTCCGTCAGACTAGCACACACACGAGCGGATTTCTCGGTAGGAACTGGGTCCGGCGGAGTTCTGTCGGAAAAATTTGAAACATGTTCCATTTCTAAAGTCTGTCAGACTTTTGCAAATCAAAAGTCTGCTGCAGCCCACACACGTTCGAATAGTCTGCCGGAATCATTCCGTCAGACTTTTGATGTTGAAAAGTCGTGTGTACGGGGCATTAAGGAGCCAACTAGATTCTGATGACAAAGGAAAAAGCCCCTAAAAGGTACCAGATTTAAGATGGTTAGCAGAATTACTTACTTGGCATATAGGGTCTTTTCACATTTCAGGAAAAACCCCTACAAACACACTCATACACACACACACACACACACACACACACACACTATATATTACCAAAAGTATTGGGACGCCTGCCTTTACACATACATGAGCTTTAATGGCATCCCAGTCTTAGTCCGTAGGGTTCAATATGGAGTTGGGACATCCGGCTGCCCACAAGGTTTAGGAGTGTGTCTATGGGAATGTTTGACCATTCTTCCAAAAGCGAATTTGTGCGGTCAGGCACGGATGTTGGACGAGAAGGCCTGGCTCACAGTCTCCACTCTAATTCATCCCAAAGGTGTTCTATTGGGTTTAGGTCAATACTCTGTGCAGGCCAGTCAAGTTCCTCCACCCCAAATGAGTTCATCCATGATTTTATGGACCTCCCTTTGTGCACTGGTCCAAATAATTTGGTGGAAGGAGGATTGTGGTGTGTGCTTGTTTTTCAGGGGTTCGACTTGGCCCCTTAGTTCCAGTGAAAGGAACTCTTAAGGCATCTGCATACCAGGACATTTTGGACAATTTCATGCTCCCAACTTTGTGGGAACAGTTTGGAGATGGCCCCTTTCTGTTCCAACATGACTGCGCACCAGGCACAAAGCAAAGCCCATAAAGACATGCATGAGCGAGTTTGGGGTGAAAGAACTTGACTGGCCCGCACATAGTCCTGACTTCAACCCGATAGAACACCTTTGAGATGAATAAGAATGGAGACTGCGAGCTAGACCTCGTCATCCAACATGAGTGCCTGACCTCACAAATGCGCTTCTGGAAGAATGGTGAAACATTCCTATAGACACTTTACTAAACCTTGTGGACAGCCTTCCCAGAAAAATTGAAGTTGTTACATCTGCAAAGGGTGGGCTAACTTAATATTGAACCCTATGGACTAAGTCTGGGATGCCATTAAGGTTCATGTGCGTGTAAAGACAGGTGTACTAATACTTTTGCCAATATAGTGCATCTCAGATCAGTAGAACGTTTCATCCAGTAATTTAAGAGAAGCAAGCCAAAGAGGTGCTGGAGTTTGGGACTGCTGACATTATTGCTTCTATGAAGACTCCTGGTTTCAAGAAGAAACCTGGAACTTGGTCACTCAAAGAAACTCTATAGCTAGGGCTGTTAACTGGGGTATCCATAGCAGTTGGGGTTATGGAAACATCATTTGAGGTATGAAACTGGGCCTCTGAATAATATAAAAAATAAACAGAATTCCTTACATTATTGGATCTAAAAACAAAGTGGAGAATAGACAATGTATCAGATGACATGCAAATAACATTTTCATGAACTGTACTTTGTTGTCATGTTTTGATTGCTCAGAAATAATTTTATATAAATAAACATGATCAAATACTTACAAATTTCCTTCAGCTGTTCTGTTCCTAGCTATCTACATGTAAAATAAAACCCAGCTATAGACAACCTAAAAGCACGGTGATGAGATATATTGGGCAATCCACTGGGGGCAATTAAAAAAAGGTTAGGAACCTTTGTTTTATGGGTTAAACATCATGCAGCTATTGGCCTTGTGAGCATTATCCTAGAGCAGCAATTCCTCCAAATACCCCCCTATGGTTGAATCCTACTCTACTCCAGTTTTTATAAATTACCTGAACCTATTGTATGGACCAAATATAATGTTAAGTTGGTTTCTCAGGTTGTAATTAATGCCTGTGGGACATTCCTGATTTAGACAATGATGACTGGGATGAAGTATGGGATTCTCCCTTTGGTTTGGCTAAGAGACCGTTTGATTCAAGTTAAATTGGTGCATAGAGCTTATTTTATGCCATACCGACTTCACAAGATGAACCCTACATGTTCTCCCGACTGTTGGCGGTGTGGTGTGGCTCTGGGAGATTTCACACACATCTTCTGGACCTGTCCATATATTTTAGGTTTTTGAATGGAGGTGGTGGCTTTGTTAAATTCTATTTTATATGCCCACATGCCAGTCTATGACAGTGTGTTTGCTGTGTTTTGTTAAGGATATTCTTCCTACAGAGGCAGAGCAGACATTCACTAATATTACTTTGTTTTATGCTAGAAAAGCTATTGTCTTGTATTGGAAGAAACCTTCCCCACACACATTAGTATACGGGAAACAACTAGTTAATAACAGTTTACCATTACATAGAGATACAGTTGTGCTCATAAGTTTACATACCCTGGCATAAGTTATGATTTCTTGGCCATTTTTCAGAGAATATGAATGAGAACACAAAAACTTTTCTTTTACTCACAGTTAGGGTTTGGCCATTTATTATCAATCAACTGCGTTTACTCTTTTTAAATCATAATCACAATAGAAACTACCCAAATGACCCTGATCAAAAGTTTACATACCCTGGTGATTCTGGCCTGATAACATGCACATTATTTGACACAAAGGGGTTTGAATGGCTATTAAAGGTAACCATCCTCACCTGTGATCTATTTGCTTGTAATTAGTGTGTGTGTATGAAAGGTCAAGGAGTTTCTGGACTCCTAACAGACCCTTGCATCTTTCCATCCAGTGCTGCACTGATGTTTCTGGATTCTGAGTTATGGAGAAAGCAAAATAATTGTCAAAGGATCTGCGGGAAAAGTTAATTCAACTGTATAAAACAGGAAAGGGATATAAAAAGATATCCAAGGAATTGAGAATGCCAATCAGCAGTGTTCAAACTCTAATCAAGAAGTGGAAAATGAGGGGTTCCGTTGAAACCAAACCACGGTCAGGTAGATCAACTACAATTTCAGCCACAACTGCCAGGAAAATTGTTCAGGATGCAAAGAAAAACCCACAGATAACTTCAGATGAAATACGGGACTCTCTGAAAACATATGGTGTGGCTGTTTCAAAATGCACAATAAGGAGGCACTTGAAGAAAGATGGGCTGGGTTGCATGGTCGAGTCGCCAGAAGAAAGCCATTACTACGCAAATGCCACAAAGTATCCCGCTTACAATACACCAAACAAGCCTCAAACCTTCTGTCATTTGGAGTGATGAGACGAAAATTGATCTTTTTGGTCACAACCATAAACGCTTCATTTGGATAGGAGTCAACAAAGCCTATCTTGAATGGTACACTATTCCTATTGTGAAACACGGAGGTGGATCACTGATGTTTTGGGGCATGTGTGAGCTACAAAAGGCACAGGAAATTTGGTCAAAATTGATGGCAAGATGAATGCAGAATGTTATCAAAAAATACTGGAGGGACATTTGCATTCATCAGCCAGGAAGCTGCGCTTGGGACATACTTAGGCATTCCAACATGACAATGATCCAAAACACAAGGCCAAGTCGACCTGTCATTGGCTACAGTAGAATAAAATGAAAGTTCTGAATTAGACATCACAGTCTCTTGACCTCAATACCATGAAGCCACTCTGGGGAGATCTCAAACGTGCAGTTCATGCAAGACAGTCCAAGAATTTACAGGAACTGGAGACTTTTTGCCAAGAGGAACGGGCAGCTTTACCATCTGAGAAGATAAAGTCCACATCCACAAATAACACAAAATACTTCAAGTTGTCATTGATGTTAAAGAGGGCAATGCACGGTATTAAAGTGGTTGTACACCTTAATTTGTCATTTTTACCTACAGGTAAGCCTATAATAAGGCTTACCTGTGGGTAAAATTAATATCTCCTAGACCTGTACAATGATGAATGTATTTCGTTATTTAAAATATGATGAAGACAATGAGGCATACAATTAAAGTGGAAGTAAACCCGATTCATTAAATTTGAGCTGGGCACATATATTTGCAATGTTTTGTTATCTCTCTCCAAAGCACTATGTCCGGTAGCTGTCTCCTGCTCCGTTCTTCTGTTATCAGCCTGATAACTCCTGACAAGTTCTCCGTTGCATATGTTAAAAGCAGTTTTGGAGTTTTGTGTTGATGAGGATGCTATAAATAGATTAGCGGAGCCCTGAACTATTCAATAATCAGTTCTGAAACTCTACCTATTAGGAGAGGGGGGTGTGCCTTTCCTCCAATCAGCTGTCTTGGCTGTATTCCCAGACTCCACTGCAGTGTTGAACAGGAAGAGAAAATCTCCCAACACAATGTGCACTTTCTAAACAGTATATAAAACTGAAGACAGCAGATATACATGTAAATCGTATGTAGGGAGGTTTGTTTCATCCCTGTGTATCACCTGAGGTTGTTCACTTCACTGGGTATATGTGGGGGTTTACATTCACTTTACATTTGTATTGAAGCATGAACCTTAACGTGTAAAATCTTCAGGACAAATGTAAATTCGTGCCAATAGTGTGCCTCATTTTCTTGTTTTCCTCATGCTTTGTGGTATGGTATCAGTGGACCCATGAGCAGCCATAACTGGTATCCAGTATATTTTTAAACAGGCTATTGCTAGGGAGAGAGGTGAATTTATCCCATTACAAATACAAAGGAACAATATTTATAATTTGACAAATAATTGTTTCGGAACTAAATTCCAAATTTTTCCCAAACTCAGAAGATAAAATACGTTAGTCCATGGTTTGACTAATCAGATGCCATAATCCTCAACATCTGAATTCCAATTACAAATACATAACTGAATTTATATAATGGATAATGTTACAATCAGTCCTCAGCACTTTAAAAATCCACATTTTCAAACAGCCCAAAAAATTACACTTTCCATTTATACAACTAATTTTCTGCTCATTTGTGGACAACTTTAACATATTTTATTTTGCTTGCATACTTGTAATTGTTCATTCACATTAAGTAATTGTCGGTCGCTATGCCTTCAAGAGAGTTAAAGAGATATCAAAAAACAAAAAATAAAGCCTTTAGTAACAAGGGTTTTGCACAGAGCAGGGAGGAATCCTCCTTCTCAGCTCCTCCCCCTGCTGCTTGCTATGGGGGCACTCGTGTGTACTTGCTCCCAAGCCCCACTCTGTGTCTACAAGTGAAACAGAATGGGCTCGGCCCCACCCTGATCCTCCTCACTGGCTGTGATTGACAGCGCCATGAGTCAATGGCTCCCATTGCTGTCTCTGAGCCAGGAGAAGGCAGAGAGCCAGGACAGAAATGACTCACGTGCACATCGCTGGATCAGGCTTGTGTAAGTACTAGGGGGTCGGGGGGGGGGGGGGGGCTGCATACTGAAGGTTTTTTACCTTTTTTTGAATGCAAAAAACTTCAGGCTTTATAATTACTTAAAAAAAAAATTTAAGATGATTTAAATCCTTATTTTGAATGTTAAAAATATAAGTCATCCCCCACTTTTGGTCTTGCATGACACACATTGTTGGTGACTTACTACCCATTTATGGGTATCCTAAAAACTGCCATTTCCACTGGATTTAGAGACTGCGCATTAGAAGCTTTTATCATTGAAAAGCATTTTAAAGATAAGTAGTTTAAATTACAATAACTAGGTTAAAGCTTTACCTATAATTGAAAGCAGTAACAAAAAGAAACTTGCTGAAAAGTATACATAATGCAGCTGATGTCGCTGCCATTGTCCCCGGAGAAGAGAACATCATTATGTAGCACTAGATAAATGTCAATCTGAAATTTTTTTTTTACATTAGTTATACTTCTCTTACAAAAAATTTAAAGTTCTGAGGATCTTAATGTTGTCACCTGTACAATCAGGCTCAGACTATTTTGTTGTCACAAACATTCTGACTAATCGTACCTAGGAAGCATATTTTTTGTCTGCTCAATACTTATTTTCTGAAGATAAGGGGTTTTAGGTTTATCTTTACATTATATTGACATACTTTATGTGCTCAGATCATACAGTATAAGCATTGACACCGATGTGAATATTAATTCAAACAAACAGTAAGATGAAGATGACGCCTTCACCTCTGACTGCCACCTATTGGCTATGGTTACCTTTACTTGTTATGGCCTTGGTTTTGGATCATGACTATGTAGTTAAAGTGGTTGGAAAGGCTAAAGGTTTTTTTTTACCTACATGCATTCTATGCATGAGGGCAAAAAAACTTCTCTCTGCAGCATCCACCCTCAGCCCCCCCAACACTTACCCAAGTGCCATCTCGATCCAACAATTTGCAGCCCTCTCAGGTCTCTCCATCCTTATTGGCTGAGACACATAAGTGGGAGCCAATACGGTTATTTAGAGGCAGTGAAGGGGCAGGGTCAAGTCACGCTCTATGTGTCTTATGGACACACAGGGGATACTCAGGAGCGAGCATGCATGAGTGCCCCCATAGCAAGCAGTTTGCTATGGGGGCACTCAGCAAGGGGGAGAGGGTAGGAGCGCTGGCGGGGGACACGAGAAGAGGAGGATGCAGGTCTCAAGTCTGTCCATCCTTATAGGCTGAGACACAGAAGCGGGAGCCAATATGGTTATTTAGAGGCAGTGAGGAGGGAGCGGGGGCGGGGCCAAGCCACGCTCTGTCTGTCTTATGAACTTACAGGGGCAGCTCGGGAGCGAGCATGCATAAGTGCACCCATAGGAAGTAGTTTGCTATGGGGGCACTCAGCAAGGGGGACCATTACACAGAGCAGCTAAGTATAACGTGTTATTATTAAAAAAAAAAAAAAGGTGAGCCTTTAATAGCCCTTTAAACCCTGACTCGCAAACAGAAGACTATATTTTCCTATTTATGCCAGTGGCTAGTTCCTAGAGTTACACCCAGCTAAATTATTAAAGTGGTATTAATCCACCTGCTTTATTTTTTTTAAATCTGCAAGGCAAAGTTATAATGTGATAGTATGCATCACACACTAACATTATGTGAAACTTACCTTAAAATTAAGCCCTCCAGCAGCGTGCTGTCACTGCTGACAGGGCTTCCATGTTTATCCGGTCTTCCTTCCAGGTTGGCGGACTCCAGTCCTTTGATTGGAGGAGCACTGAAGACATCAATCCACTGTTGTTCACGGCACAGGACTCTGAAGGAACGGCACAAGTATGTCGTTGCTTCAGAGCGTATGAGGTGGTAACGTCACCGGTGGCTTTGCAAGTAAATATCTCCTAAACAGTGCATGCTTAGGAGATATTATTATAGGCTTACCTATAGGTAAAAATCAACCAAGGGAGTTGGTACTCCCACGTTAACAGTGAAGCACTGGAACCAAAAGTTTCTCTACAATCCAAAGCTGCCAAAATGTGCTGAACACCGCTGAACCTGAACATGCAGACCTTTCAGTTTTAATGAAGGCTTTCTCAAAAATACAATATGCCACTGAGAATGTTTGTTGTCGAGCCATCTAGCCATGCTCCAAAAGTTGGATGAGTTATGAGAAATAGGTCAGCTTGCTACCCAATGTGTTACTGCTCTGAAGTGTCACAATCACATGGTAGATTTCCTTTTAAAGTTGAAATCCACTAGTGTTTCAGGCAAAAGCCAGATTTTCCAGACTCACAGTTCTTGTCTGGGTGTTGGAGCAGACAACTTAACTGGTTCCCAATCGTCTCCTGTACATATACTTCGGCAGAATGGCACGGCTGGGCAAAGTAACGTACCCGTACGTTACTTTGAAATTCCCGCCATGCGGGTGCGCCTGCCAAGAGCTCCGTGACCATGGTCACGGGTTCCGTGGACTTGATCGCCGCAGGGATACCCGCGGTCGTGTCACGGAGCTCAAGACAAGAACGGGGAGATGCTAATGTAAACAGCATCTCCCCTTTCTGCCTAGTGACAGCACACTGATCGTCTGCTCCCTGTAATTGGGAGCAGCGATCAATGTGGTGTCACACACAGCCACGCCCTCATACAGTTAGAAACACGCCCCTAGGAACACTTAACCCCATACACTGCCACCTACTGGTTAACCCCTTCACTGCCAGTGACATTTTTACAGTAATCAATGCAATTTTATAGCATTGATCGCTGTATTAATGCCAATGGTGCCAAAAATATGTCAAAATTGTCCGATGTGTCCGCCAAAATGTCACAGTCACAATAAAAATCGCTAATCACCGCCATTACTAGTAAAAAAAATAAATTATAAAAATGCCATAAAGCTATCCCCTATTTTGTAGACACTATAACTTTATTGCGATTTTTTTACGAAAAACATGTAGAAGAATACATATCAGCCTAAACTGAGGGGAAAAACAATTTTTATATATATTTTTGGGGGATATTTATTATAGCAAAAAGTAAAGGATAATGTATTTTTTTCAAAATTGACGCTCTTTTTTGTTTATAGCGCAAAACATAAAAACCGCAGAGGTGATCAAATACCACCAAAAGAAAAAATGGGGTTTCCTCACGCTATCAAAGTGAAAAATATCTGAATGTAGTATGTTAGTTAGATTGCTGCTAGACCTAAAGTGAATACCATGCCCTTGAACAAAAATAAATAGAAAAGGTGATCAGCACAAACTATATACTATATATTACTACAAAGATGGAATATCCTTGTTTGATATGTAAAAAGAAAGCTCTATTTGTGGGGAAAAAAAAGGACGCCAATTTTGTTTGGGAGCCACGTAGCATGACCGCGCAATTGTCAGTTAAAGTGATGCAGTGCCAAATCGCAAAAAGTGGTCTGGTCTTTGGCCAGCAAAATGGTCCGGGCTGAAGTGGTTAAATGGCGTTGGGCGTTCCCCCTTGCTAATGACGCACTTCCAGTCAAAGGCTGGAAGTGACATTCATGCATACAAATAAGTCTGTCCTGGAACTGAGCAGGGCGGAAGAAAATAGGGCGTGTTCATGCTCGCAGCGCACAACATCATAATCCCAAGCATCATGGCTTCTATAAAACGCTCTGGTCAGGAAGGGGGTAAATTCTTCTGGGGCTGAAGTGGTTAAATTACTAATAAGTTTTATGTGCAAGCATAGTTGGGAATGGTTAAAAACCACAATAACATATTACTTTAAATGAGAAATGACTAAATGGAAAACTTCAAATACATAAAACTCCAAGAATGAAAATCAATTTTTTAAAGAAAATTATAGTGATACAAGTAAGGTTTCAGATGTATTTTAGTATTACTTTGTATATGGGTATGTGCACGCTCCTTCAGCAACCGTGTGCCAAGTGTCACATGGCAGGAATTCACATTACTAACTAAATATAGAACAATGCATTAGTTCACACAAAAGGCTTTGCAGAACCTCACACAGAGCAAAATCTTTGATCCTTCGAAAAATGTTTATCTGGCCAACTACAGCAACAAAAACCCATTTATAATACTTTTACTTGGATGCTGGGAATGTCAGTTTGGCTAAAGGTTAGGTTTCTGAAGGCTTAAAAAGCAGACTGGTATTAACCTGCAAGAGACTGATCCCCATAAGGATTGTAGAGGGAAACAATATGGCATTTTTGTACCAATAAACGTAACTTAGAGGAGGACTTTCCAAACATATTAAATGCATTTACTGTATTAAAGAATAAATAAATAAATGTATAGGTTCCATTCTTATCCTTTACAGCCATACGTCTTGCGATACACTTCATCACAAAACTGCCTACAGAGAATATTAAATCTTAAGAGTTTCATCCATTCATAGTGCATTTAGTTGTTTAACGCGAGTTAAGAAGGTCTTTTAACACTAACCCCATTCTAATTTTAATAAAACAACCCTAACCCTACGCTGTTAGTGGAGTATCAAAGTCCAGGTGGCTACTTTATGCATTCTAGGGCTTTAAGATGAACCCTGGGAAAAAAAAACGAATTTTTGACAGTTGTTTTGTAGAAACAAGCTATCTCTAACGATTGCTTTCCCATAACAGGTTGCTACACTCTGAAGCCCCATACACACTATCAGATTTTCTGCTGATTTGTTTCCTTCAGATTTAACAAAACCATATAATATGAGGTCAAACCTTAAGAGTTTCAATGTGTATGCAATCAGGCAGGCCCTTGCACTACATGGTTTTGGTAAATCTGAAGACAAAAATCAGCAGAAAATCTGATAGTGTTTATGAGGCTTTAGGCTGGCCATACATGGGTCAGTTTTTATGCAATCATCCAGCAGTCTAATAGAAAAAACTGAATAAATTCCCCATCCCCACAATGGAGGTGGATGAGGGAATCCGCTCTACTGCGCTATTGCATTCTCATGGCAGGATGCCTTCTCTGTTAGAATACCTTGATGAACACTGCAGTCGAGTTGATGCAAGTGCTGATCGAGTGAAAATATACACACTGTTCTGTTTGGGAAGAGATGATCATTAGCCAGATTCCTCTTGAACAGGAAAGGCCATAGACAAATCAAAATTTGGCCAGTCACTGCTGAAATGCCTGAATTTCGATCCATCTACAGCCAGCGTACACCACTATAAGCACTGAAATTCCGGTGCCGAGACTTACGGTTCTCATAGTGGGACGCTCGCTCTCTAGCCTAGTCATTTATACAAATTATTGGATTCTTTTCACAGAATACAAGGGCATTTTATGAATGGATGTGTGGAGTGGAGGGGTGGATGTAGATGTTTTATGAATGCCTGAGGTGAAGCGTGAGCGACCCACTATGAGAACTAGAATAGAGCCACATCTAAATTTCAGTGACAGAAGTTCAGCACTTAATGGTGCATGGGATTCATGACAGTAAAAGTTATATTTAGTGCAGCAGTAGGCAGATTATTACAGGTATTTTAATTGTACAAAGCAACTTTCGAGATACTGTTTATTCCCAAAGTTCAATCTAATGCTGCGTACACACGATCGAAATTCCCGTCGGGAAAAAGCTCTGATGGTTTTCCCAAAGGAATTCCGATGGTTTAGATTGTTTATAACGCAGTGACGTACAACATGTACGACGGGACTAGAAAAAGGAACTTCAATAGCCAGTAGCCAATAGCTTCCATCTCGTAGTTGAATCTGAGCATGCGTGATTTTTGGCATGTCGGAATTTCATATAGATGATCGGAATTTCCGATAGCATGTTCTCAATTTTTCTGACAGAAAAGCATTCTATCAATTTTTCTAATGGCGGAAATTCGGACAGCTAAATTCCGATGGAGCATAAACACGGTCGCATTTTCAGATGAAAAGCTCTCATTGGTCTTTTTCTGGCCGGAATTCCGATCGTGTGTACGCGGCATAAGATTTCGAATTCATAGGATTTTCCTTAATGTAAATCTGAACTAAATATTTGAATATCTGCTATATAGAGAACATCTGGAAATGTTAATTGTGCCTAAGAAGTGCAATTCCTGTGCCTAGATAGTCCTTCACCTCAAACCTAAAACCCCATACACACTATTAGTTTTTCCTTCAGATTTAACAAAACCATATAATACGAGGTCAAACCATAGGAATTTAAATTTGTATGCAATCAGGCAGGCCCTTGCACTACATGGTTTTGGTAAACCTAAAGACAAACAACAGCAGAAAATCTGATAGTGTGTATGGGACATAATAGCTATATATTTGCAGTGTGTAAAAGTAAAACCTATAGGCAGCGACTAGTCCTTTGCCCTCCACTTGTCTTTTTTGGGCACAATTTCCACAGTTTAGATCCTTCTGAAGTGTGTTGGAAAAAAAAAAAAAAAAAAAACACCTGTCCTTTATCCCAACTTTGGCCTTTTTTCAAGCTAAAGAAAATACTAATGTGGTAAAAGTTACAAGGAGTCATGAAAAATCCAATATCTTGGTGTCATATGAAGGTGGAAGACTACTTTGAATATTAATGGAGTCGAACGGATGTCTGCTATATGTACAGAATACTAAAATTAGACTCCTGAAATAAAGTGAAGTAGACAGATAATTATTTTCAGTTAACAAGACATGCAGTTATGAAAATGAACAATATGACTTCAGGGACAGGAACAGTGTCAGTAACAGGGACTGAATAACCTCTGCTGTCATTAATTGACTGCAAATACAAATCAAAATCCTGTTTCTTTATTTACTGTATAAAACGAATGGTCCATCAAACTCCAAATGTAGTAGCATTTTTAAAAAGTCGCATCTGGTACAGCTTGCAAAGACACAAACAAAAACCAGGTGCTATGGTAAAAAAAAATGCCATTAGCATACATAAGAGAAAGAATACAAAAAAAACGCTGCAGGTATACAATGCAAGCACCCAGGGTTAGGATATTATAATTATTGGAAACCACTTGGGGAGATTTCACCTAACTTCTTGACCACTGTTACTAGGGAAAATCCTTCCAAAAGAATTCACAGGCAAGGTTTTCTACCCTTCCCCACTCTATAATAAAAAAAAAAAAAACTTTCCACTTCAAATAAATCCTGTACACTGGAGAACTTTTGTATAGTCTACCCGTGAGTCCGGGTAAGTATTATAAACCCAAACTTGACCATATTTAATTTGCTAAAGAACTGCATTATAGAAAAAGTATGTAGCTCAAGCTGGTGGGATTAAGTACAAGCTTTTCAAGTATGAGGGTGACTAGGGCACGTTTTAGTAAGGTGGGAATGATGCCAGTAGAGATGCAAGTTAATAGAGTAAGAGGGTTGTGCACAGGGTCCAGGGTGAAAGTGCTTAGGTGGGCCTCAGAAAAACATTAGAAACCTCCTCTGTGGTTACAGGAACAAAAGAAGGAAAGTATCAAATGTGATAGTAAACATGGTATGTTAGGTGGGGGAGATAGCTGGACAGTAAAGGTCTTTCACGAATTCCAAAAATCTTTTTTTTTTCTGTAAATGATTGACAATCCCTGGAGCTGTAAATGAGTTAGTGGATGGAGGCAATGGGGGATGAAGTAGAGCGCTAAAGGCAGAGAAGAGTTGAGGACTGGGTGAGAGGGTGTGGCACAATGGGTCTGTCAGCATGGAGACAGAAATTGTATTTTAGGAGGGCAGATTTTTTGAGGGTGAAATCTTGCAGAGATTTAGTTTCATGCCTACAGTTTCTCAAAAGTGCAGCTATGTCTCTTGAGACTTCTGGATTTGTTTGTTTGACCAGGTTGTTTCGGTCAGGGCTTATCCTGCATGTGATGGGAACAGAAAATGTGTTAAGGGAGGATGAGAATGAGCTATAGACAGAGGTAGCCAGGTAAGAGCAGAATAGGACTGAGGGAAAGTCAGTAGGAGAATAGAGAAGATAAGGGTTAAAGTGGGCAAGGTTTCTACAGAATGGGTGGAGAGATGGGGGAATGAAGACAGGGAAAGCATGAAAACAATAAGCATGTGATCAGAGGGCGGAAAAGGGCTAAAAACAGAAAGTGGCTCTTTAAGCTCAATATGCATTTACTTCAGTGACAGCTGCAGATCATTGCTCTGGGCTGATTTTCTAATTGTGACAGCAGTGGGCTAGGTAGAGCATAATGGGGAGATTTACTAAGACTGGAGCAAACAGAATCTGGAGCAGCTGTGCATGGCAACCAACCATTCAGCTTGTTCAGTTAATCTTTGAAAGTGAAAGCTAGAAGCTGATCTTGGATGCAATGCACAGCTATTCCAGATTATGTGTGTTACAGACTAAAGCCTCGTACACACGATCCGATTGTTGGCCAACTCAGCGTCTGATTTTTGTCTTCAGGGCATGTGCCTGGATCTTGTCTTACATACTAACAACGGTACACAATTGTCGGCCAACAAACACGAACATAGTGATGTACTACAAGGAATTTCATCTCTAGCGCCACCCTTTGGGCCCCTTCTGCTAATTTCGTGTTTGGTGACCATTTATTCCGAGCATGCGTGTACTTTTCGACTTTTGTGTACTGGCTAGATGAAAATCTGACAACAGACTGTTATCTGCCTAAAAATTACTAGCCTGGCATTCAACATTTGTTGGCCGAAAGTTGGAAAACAATTGTCATAAGGAGCATACTAACGGTAAGATTTTAAAACAAGTCTGTCAACAGACAATCCCCTGCCAACAATGGGATCATGTGTACAAGGCTTTAGTCCATTCTCCTTTTTGAGCTTGAATGCAACTGTACAACTGGTAGACTGTTATTACCCCATACCAGGAAGCATCGGAAGGACCTTCATAGCTGGATCACTGGGTTTTATTTTAATATAATAGAATATATATGGTATGAACCTAGTTTTTCCCTGTATCCTTTGCTTGGCGGAATACCTAAAAATCTGTAGTTCTGTCCTCTCCATGATTGTCTCAATTGCTGTCCACATTGCGCTAGCAATTTTATGATTAGTGCTGTCATCTGCAATAGGTATGACACATATTTGTAAATCTCATAAGCAGATTGTATTGATTTGTTTGAATATATGGTTCTGATATATTGTTTTAGAATTTCAGGGATTTTGTTAATGCTAGTCTTCCTGATGAAGGGGCTTTTGACACTGCTAGTCTTCCTGATGAAGGGGGCTTTAGACACTGCTAGTCTTCCTGATGAAGGGGGCTTTTGACACTGCTAGTCTTCCTGATAAAGGGGGCTTTTGACACTGCTAGTCTTCCTGATGAAGGGGGCTTTTGACACTGCTAGTCTTCCTGATGAAGGGGGCTTTTGACACTGCTAGTCTTCCTGATAAAGGGGGCTTTTGACACTGCTAGTCTTCCTGATGAAGGGGGCTTTAGACACTGCTAGTCTTCCTGATGAAGGGGGCTTTAGACACTGCTAGTCTTCCTGATGAAGGGGGCTTTAGACACTGCTAGTCTTCCTGATGAAGGGAGCTTTAGACACTGCAAGTCTTCCTGATGAAGCGGGCTTTTGACCCGTGAAGTAACAAGCAATCAATACCCCATCTGTCAATTATGAGGATAAAATCGTTTAAATATTTGTATGTTATAGCAGATGTATATGTACCAGATTATGAGAAACACCTCTTTTTGAACAGTGAAGTTTTAACATTTGTACTAATAAAATTCAACATTTTTATCTGTATTTAACTGTGATACCATTAAAGTCCCAAGTCTTTTGGTTAGGGACAATTACTTTTGACACATACAGTAAGTTCAAGCCACTTCTTCAGCATGTACTGAGTCTGAAATCTATGCGGTCAAGCTTAAAGATGAATAAAACGAGGTGTTCACAAAGTTTATTGTAGGTTGTCAGGTCCTGACCATGCTTATTAGCTACTTTCATTGCAGTGTGTTATTTGGCTTTGTTTGGTGACATTAGACTGTAATCTGCTGTTCAAAGTTCTTTAAAGCAGAAAGTCTTCTGTTGAAGACAAACTCTCCCATTCACCATCCCATCAAGAAGAAGAAACACCCACTTGTCACCAAATTTGTAGCTTAAGTCACCATGCCCTAAATGTGTAGGTACTAGCACTAACGTTCTTCTGTTAGAGACAGAAGCCAGGAAGGAAGCTCAAGCTCTTTGTAAAGAGATTTCATCTGACAGAAGGTGACAGCACCTTGACTGAATATAAGTATGCAGTGATAGCATTAGGAAAGAACTCTGTGTAAATGTGTTATTTCCGCACAAGAAATGTCTGCATTTACATTCACTCTTCGCAAGTTAAGTCGGCTAAGTTGACATTAATTGAAATATAATGCAGTGATGGCAGGATTTGACATTTAACAATAATCTGACAGATGAGCTCCTGCAAACTGTACAACTAAATTGAATCAGCCAAAAAAAGAAAAAAGAAAGTAGAATAGCTTTAGCAGGCATCGCTTCTCAGCAAATGGGCTCAACAGTGAAAACATTTATCTATGGTACCGGTTTTTATGCCCGATTCCCACTTGTGCAGGTTGCAGTTTGCATATTGCAGGTGCATTTTGCATTTTTCAATACACATCTTTAAACCATTGAAGTCTATGGAACCAAAAAACAGAAAAAAGTCCCTGGCCCTTTCCATACAATGCACAGATATGAACTACATCCATAGGAAACCATGTTAAATGGATTGTAGTGCGTTTCTGCACTAAAAAAAATGCATAGGTGTGAACCAGAGCAAAAAGCTTAGTCCTGGATAGAATGAGAAAGGGTCAGAACATCTGCCATTTTTTTTTGTTTTTGCTGCAAGACACCACCTTGGTGAACATTTCCCCTTAGGCCGCGTACACACGCGGGGACTGTTCGCCCAACTTTGTCCGTCAAACAGTTTCGGCAAACAGTCCGCTCAAAATTAGCATGGACGGACATGGCCACACACGACGGACGAACAGTTTGCTGAAACCGTGCGCGATGACGTGAACGGCACGTACGACGGGACGAAAAATACGACGTCCTATACACTGCATTATAACGTTCGGCGTGAAAATCCTTTCTGAGCATGCGCGCAACTTTGTTTGACGAACAAGCCTACACACGCGGGGACTGTCCGCTGAAACAAGGTTTCAGCGGACAGTTTTTCGGAATTTCCGAAAAACCTTGTTCAGCGGACTGTTCGCTGAAACTGTCCGCTGAAAGCCCACACACGAGCGGACTGTCCGCTGAAACTTGGTTTCAGCGGACAGTTGCAGCGAACAGTCCCCGCGTGTGTACGCGGCCTTACAAAAATTTGAAAAAAAAATCATATGACAATTCAGTACATTCGACAGCTTAATGAATGTTGTTCAAAAGTAGTTCAAAGATTTTGTTTGCTTTGAACATTCAATTTTGGAATAGGCAGACTTTACCAACTGAAAAACCACATATACTGTTAGAAATTTGTTCTTTTGGGGAAAAAAGTTTTACATCTTGCTTCTTTGAATTTTCTACGGTCAAAAGCAAACATCAATTTGACAACACTAATGATTATAAAAACGAAAGATTCTTAAAAACAGAACATTTTTCTAAATGAAATTCTACTAGTGATTACGGAGATTAACCCTTTTCGCTATTTAGCATTTATTTGGACATGTTTACAAAATAAATTTTAGGGCTGAAGATTACACAAAACACACAAATATTATATATTTTCTGAAAGCAGATACCTTAGAGAATAAAATAGTGGTAGTTACAATTTTTTATGTCACACGCAATTATCGCAAAGGTCTAAGAAATGCAAAATTTTAGTAAAAAGCACACTAATGTGAATTTTAGGGCAAACAAACACAATAAAATTACCCACAATTTTGGTAAAATATACAAGAGGAGGTTGCACAGAGTAAATAGATACCCAACATGCCAAACCTTACATTTTTGTGTGCCCGTGAAATGGCGTCAACCTTCAGAACCCTATATTTTTTTTATAGGCGACGTTTCAAAAGCCCCATATAGGTATCAGTTTAGTGTTACAGAGGAGGTCTGGTGTTCGAATTATTGCTCTCACTCTGGAGTGTGCAGCAATATGTAACATGTGTATCGCAATCAACGTTTTCATGCCTACGCGCCTCAAAGCATGTATTTACATTCGTGCGTGTGTTTATGTGGGAGTGGGGGCTCAAAATATTTTTCGGGGGGGGGGGGGGGTTATGTGCTTAGGTGTAACAATTTTTTTGCAAAAAAAAAAAAAAAAAAAATTATTTACTATTTAACCTTTGTTTTTCATCAAATAAGGGACAAACAGTCCACTATGATGATTTTTAGGTGACAGGTTCTCTTTATTGAGATTTCCAGGGTCTAAGAGACCCTTCATGTCTCCCCTGTACTCCACTGAATGTTTTGCAATGCAGATCGCATTGTAAAACATCCTATTCCAGCAAAGCGAGTCAGGCACAGAGCGCTTGACCAGGAAGTTACGTCAGAAACGTCGCTTTCCAGGTCACAAGAAGAAGGGGAGGAGAGCAGACGTGTCTCCGCTCTTCTCCTTCCCCTCTACTCGCCGGCACCCACAATGGAGATCCTGGCCTGCTAATGGGCAAGCGGAGCCCTGTAAGCATGGCGGGATGTGGCAGGGGGGAGTGCCAGTACCGGGGTGTGTGCAAGCGATCAGACGGCAGCGGAGTCGCTCGAATGCTCTCACCTGACAGGCAGGAGTCTGCCCATCAATTCTGCAGCCACTGGATTGTGCGATATTTGGACCTCAGTGCAGCGTTCGATACAGTGGACCACAATACTCTCCTCATCCACCTCACGGAAGTAGCAGGAGTCACAGATTCAGATCTACAATGGTTCGCACCCTTCTTAGGAAATCGTTCTCAGACAGTGACACTAGGAGCATTCACCTCTGAAACCCGGGCAATCTCTTGCGGAGTCCCTCAAGGATCTCTCTTGTCACCAGTGCTCTTCAACATATACATCTGCCCACTCCTTAAAATCATTAGAACATCAGACCTCTGCTTCCAACTATATGCTGACGACACGCAACTCTACTTTCGTATCACTGGGCAAAAAGACCATCATCAGCAACTAGAAAAATGCCTCACTTTGATAGACGACTGGATGACCACTAGCTCCCTCAAACTCAATGAATCGAAAACAGAGCTTCTTATCCTACACGCAAACCAAAATTCCCAAACCAAGACCCCTTGGACACCACCCACCATCTTTGGACAGACCATCTCTCCAAGGACCAAGGCCAAGAGTCTTGGAGTCATTTTTGACTCGGAAATGTCAATGGATGCACAAATAAGATCAGTAGTCAGCAGATCACACTATCTCCTCCGCCTGCTACGTAGACTCCTCCCCTTCATTCCTAAAGAGGACAAAGCAGCGGTAGTTGGAACAGTCATTAATTCACGACTCGACTACGCAAATTCCCTCTATATAGGGCTACCTCAATACCAACTTGCGTGCTTACAACTCATCCAAAACACGGTGGCAAGACTGATAACAGGAAAAAAAACCCTGGAAATCCATCTCCCCTTCCCTGAGGAGCCTACATTGGCTTCCCGTAAAAAATCGAATCACATTTAAGACCCTCTGCCCCACCCACAAATGCACACATGGAGAATCTCCTCAATACCCAAGTGAGAAAATAAAACACTATACACCCAGCTATGGAACGCCCTACCGACTCACATCCGCATGGAAGAAAACCATCTGGCTTTCAGGAAAAAAACTCAAGACCCACCTCTTCTCAGATGCTTGACAACACAGGATGAATCCAGCGCCCTGAGGCGATTCAGTTCGCATTTGTTAGCGCTTTACAAGTTATTCATTCACACCGTTACACCGATCTCGGTAAAGAGCCTCTGACAGAGGTAAACATTAATCGTGTTGCCTTGTTGAAACACCCATTTCAAGGGTATTTTCTCTTTGGCATAAGGCAGGCATGCCCAAAGTCTGGCTTCCGGGCCAATTGCGGCCCGTGTTCCGCTTTCATATGGCCTCACTGGTAATTTGGATATATCTATCTTTTGTGGCCCCCAACGAATCCGAGAGCGTCGTGTGCCGCTCTGGGATTTGTTGGGTCGGCCATAAAAGATATATACCGTATCATTATCGTTCCTCGGAGGGGACAGGGAGGGGGCCGTATGAATGCCCTCAGATTACATACAGGAGAATCTCCTGTTGACACGGCTGCCTCTGTAATAGGAAGTCTCGTCTCCCGAGCTGGTATTGGACAACTGTTCTGTCTATCATAGGAGGCGGGACATTGTATTAAAGAGGCCGCCGAATAAACAGGAGATTCTACTGTATGTAATCTGTTGGCTCGCGTCCCGCCCCCCTCCCTGTCCCCTCCGAGGCTGCAGATGGACATGGATCAGGCTGCACTGATGGCAATGGTGAGGCTGCATTCAAAAGCTGCATTTATGGCAATGGTGAGGCTGCATTCATGGCAATGGTGAGGCTTTGACTCTGATGAAACCAAGATAAACTTATTTGGTGTCAAGCGTGTGTGGCACCAACCAGGTGAGGAGTACAGAGACAAGTGTGTCTTGCCTACAGACAAGAATGGTGGTGGGAGTGTTATGGTCTGGGGCTGCACGAGTACTGCCGGCACTGGGGAGCTACCATTTATTGAGGAAACCATGAATGCCAACATTTACTGTGACATACTGAAGCCGAACATGATCCCCCTCTTCGGAGACTGGGCCGCAGGACAGTATTCCAACATGATAACGACCCCAAACACACCTCCAAGATAACCATTGCCTTGCTAAAAAGCTGAGGGTAAAGGTGATGGACTAGCCAAGCATGTCTCCAGACCTAAACCCTATCTGTGGGGCATCCTCAAACAGAAGGCGGAGGAGCGCAAGGTCTCTAACATCCACCAGCTCTGTGATTTCGTCATGGAGGAATGGAAGGGGACTCTAGCGGCAACCTGTGAAGCTCTGGTGAACACACCTCCAAGAGAGTTAAGGCAGTGCTAGAAAATAATAGTGGCCGCACAAAATATTGACAATATTGACAGCAAATTTACACTGTTATACAAGCTGTACACTCACTACTTTACATTGCAGCAAAGTGTAATTTCTTCAGTGTTGTTACATAAAAAAAATATAATAAAATATTTACAAAAATGTGAGGGGTCCACTCACATTTGTGAGATACCGTACATGCTAAAACTAAAAAATGTTTATCCAACATAAAAAGAGTGATTAACTTGGTTGCACGTGTGTATCTCTAAAAAAATAATAGTATTATATATATATATATACAGTGGTGTGAAAAAGTGTTTGCCCCCTTCCTCATTTCCTGTTCCTTTGCATGTTTGTCACACTTAAGTGTTTCGGAACATCAAACCAATTTAAACAATAGTCAAGGACAACACAAGTAAACACAAAATGCAATTTGTAAATGAAGGTGTTTATTATTAAAGGTGAAAAAAAATCCAAACCATCATGGCCCTGTGTGAAAAAGTGATTGCCCCCTAAACCTAATAACTGGTTGGGCCACCCTTAGCAGCAACAACTGCAACCAAGCGTTTGCGATAACGTGCAATGAGGCTTTTACAGCGTCCTGGAGGAATTTTGGCCCACTCATCTTTGCAGAATTGTCCTAATTCAGTTACATTAGAGGGTTTTTGAGCATGAACGGCCTTTTTAAGGTCATACCACAACATCTCAATAGGATTCAGGTCAGGACTTTGGCTAGGCCACTCCAAAGTCTTCATTTTGTTTTTCTTCAGCCATTCGGTGGTGGACTTGCTGGTGTGTTTAGGATCATTGTCCTGCTGCAGAACCCAAGTTCGTTTCAGCTTGAGTACACGAACAGATGGTCGGACATTCTCCTTCAGGATCTCTTGGTAGACAGCAGAATTCATAGTTCCTTTTATCACGGCAAGTCTTCCAGGTCCTGAAGCAGCAAAACAGCCCCAGACCATCACACTACCACCACCATATTTTACTGTTGGTATAATGTTCTTTTTATGAAATGCAGTGTTCCTTCTACGCCAGATATACTTGGACACACACCTTCCAAAGAGTTCCACTTTTGTCTCATCGGTCCACAGAATGTTGTCCCAAAAGTCTTGGGGATCATCAAGATGTGTTGTGGAGAAATTGAGACGAGCTTTGATGTTCTTTTTGCTCAGAAGTGGTTTTCTCCTTGGAACTCTGCCATGCAGGCCATTTTTGCCCAGTCTTTTCCTGATGGTGGAGGCATGAACGCTGACCTTAACTGAGGCAAGTGAGGCCTGCAGTTCCTTGGACGTTGTTGTGGGGTCTTTTGTGACCTCTTGGATGAGTCGTCGCTGCGCTCTTGGGGTAATTTTGGGCGGCCGGCCACTCCTGGGAAGGTTCACCACTGTTCCATGTCTTCGCCATTTGTGGATAATGGCTCTCACTGTGGTTCGCTGGATTCCCAAAGCTTTGGAAATGGCTTTATAACCCTTTCCAGACTGATAGATCTCAATTACTTTCTTTCTCAATTGTTCCTGAATTTCTTTGGGTCTCGGCATGATGTGTAGCTTTTAAGGATCTTCTGGTGGACCTTACTGTGTCAAGCAGCTCCTATTTAAGTGATGCCTTGATTGTGAACAGGTGTGGCAATAATCAGGCCTGGGTGTGGCTAGAGAAATTGAACTCAGGTGTGGACAACCACAGTTATAGTATGTTTTAACAAGGGGGGCAATCACTTTTTCACACAGGGCCATGATGGTTTGGATTTTTTTTCACCTTTAATAATAAACACCTTAATTTACAAATTGCATTTTGTGTTTACTTGTGTTGTCCTTGACTATTGTTTAAATTGGTTTGATGTTCCGAAACACTTAAGTGTGACAAACATGCAAAGGAACAGGAAATGAGGAAGGGGGCAAACACTTTTTCACACCACTGTATATATATATATATATATATATACACACACACAGGTAAACCTATAATAAGGTCTACCTGTAGGTAAAAAATCTCCTAAACCTGTACGGTTTAGGAGATATTACCCTCGCAATGTGCCGCTGACTGCAGCGGCGCATGCGCACAGGGTATTCTCAGCTGAAAGTCCGGCAGTTGCCGGACCCTGCTGGAAAGAAATCTCCGTGGATCGGGTCCGATGTCAGGGCCTCGTTCTAAGGTAAGTATTTCATAATGAGCTAGTATGTGGTGCATACTAGCTCATTATGCCTTTTCCCTTGCAGGTGAAAAAAATAAAAAAAAAGTCAGTGGGTTAACTCCCACTATAAGGCGATTGTAAAAGGTAAATTTTTTTTTATAAAAGTGTCTATAGTTACCTGCTACAATGGAATTGCACAGAGCGGCCACGTACCACCTCTTCTCGGATCCCCCGTTAGTGCTAATGGCACCTTCCTCTCTTTCCAGTACCCCCATGGGAATCCGCTTCCCATTGGGCACTCGTGTGTGCTCGCTCCCAAGCCCCGCTGCTATGTTCATTGACACAGACAGCAGGACTCGGCTCCACCCCACTCCCTTGTCACTGGCTTTGATTGACAGCATTGGGAGCCAATGGCTCTCATGCACAGCACTGGATTGAATGAGCGCTCAGGTAAGTAAAAGGGAGAGTGAGGGGGATTCTGATGCATAAACATTTTTTACCTAATGCAAGAAATTAATTAAGTTTTAGGCTTTAGAACCACTAAGCCCTAGCAAAATGATCTGCAAAGCATTCTAGTCAGCATGTCCTCAGCCAGTTTCAGTAGGCGCATGATAAACTGTGGTTCTTAAAATAGGTCATAAGTTACAAAAGAATGTGACAAGAGGCTGCAGTCCTGAAACAGCTGAATGATATTATGCTTAGGATCATTTCTTGGTATTTACTTCTTTCACTCATATATTTAGCCGTCTAGCATCAACAATGTACTGATTAAATGAAATAGCTCCTTTACACTGTGAATTTTTTATTTTTTTTTATTAATACGTTCCATTGCATCTATTGTATGTGAAAGTGGCTGCAATAATGACAGTTTGAGAACCTCTCTTATAAGTAATTAAGTAATTTAAACAAAATAACGCTAAATTGAAGTAATCCAAAATACATATTTGCCTAAAAAATACTATATGCACATATGCTACAAAAGCAATTTTGTAATTTAATGTAAATAACATGGTCTTCCTTTTTCAAAGGGCAGCCAACAAATATTTAAGAATACTGACAAAATATTCAAACTTCTCGCTCTGTAACCATGGCAACAGTACTTTCTGTACAGAACTTTCCAGCCCCTGTTTAAAAGAGAACTGAACACACGCTGCTTTTTCTAAAACTGCAGAGATTGTAACTGAATTACACAAATCCCCTGAAAAAAATAAAAAGGATTTTCACTTCAGACCCCTTTCACACTTGTGACTGCAACTTGAGATGGCATGGGTATGACAAGTAACCCGTGATTTCCAATGAGTACCATTCATATATGTGCGACTTCAAGTCACAGCATCTTCAAAGTAGTCTCTGCACTACTTTCATGTGACTTGAGGTCCATAGACTTCAAGATTACACAGGCATTGCTTCAGATCGCACAAGTGTAAAAGGGGGCTTAGTGGGATACCTTAAAAAAATCCTATAATCATGTATAAGTTGCAGTTCTACAACCCTTTTTTATTATTACACTGAATCTGATAAGGGGATCATACTAATATCAGACTTTGCTGTCAGTTTGAGGCCTAGCCACACTCTCTCCAGAACAGAAGCAAGTACCTTTTCCAGTATAGCTAATCATTGCACTACATACGTGGGCTGTACCGAAAGTGATGCAAAAAAAGACAGCATTTTTTCTTTACTTACATAAGTCATTCAAATTGTACATGCTGCTAGAATAAGGCAATTCATAGATGATGTGATTTTCTTTCCTGCAACCCGTGGTTGAAGGAAAGAAAATCCCTCAATTCCCCAAT
Source organism: Lithobates pipiens (assembly GCF_037356315.1). Taxonomy (NCBI): domain Eukaryota; kingdom Metazoa; phylum Chordata; class Amphibia; order Anura; family Ranidae; genus Lithobates; species Lithobates pipiens. The sequence continues at coordinate 108,279,221 of NW_027507748.1, forward strand.
GAATATAGTCCATTTTAATGGGTTAATTCCTCATGTAGCGCCATTGTTTTCTGCCAACAGAACACAATGATTATTGCTGGTGGCTATAGCCACAGGCAGTAATTGTGCACAAAAAATATGAAAAGGCTGGTTGTACTGAAGCCAATCGATGGATTAATGTCAGTACAACCAGTCTGCCCATTTTTTATTGCAGTTAAATAATTGATTCCAAACAGAAGCAACATGCCATCACTGAGTTCATGACAAGACATTGCTCTTGTCAGCGGCATCATCCTCTTAAACATTCTGTTGCCTTCTGTAGATGAACGAAATGCACCCCCATCTTTGACAAGAACTCAATGACAGCATGTGACTTCTGCTTGGAATGATTATTTACCTGCAATGAAAAAAAGAAGAGCTACTCTACTAACCTGTGAAATCTGTACAACCTGTGTAAGTGAACAAAAAAAAATGTCTGCCCACTTTTGGTTCAGCTCTCATATAATGTTCTCCCGTACTTGATCATTTTATGCTCAACAAAATTAGAGCTGTACTTTAAAGATGTTCTTTGACCTATAACAAGCCGTGAGTTAAAGGATTAGCATCAAATGCTCGTAGGCTTAGCGTTTTAATCCTGAAGATCACATGGGATCTAGAAAATGTAAACATTTTTATTTACCCTGATGTAAAAATGTTAAACGTTTCGATATACATTTTCCCCCAATTTACCATAATTTTTTCTCAGGCTGTTTAAAAAAGGTAAAAAAAAAGAATTTGATTGCAGTCAGTTTTGTTCATCCTTTACAATACTGTCACAACTTGAACAAATGAATTTTTGTTCATATTAATACTTTATACTACTTTATCAGCTCAGCACATATTGCCAAGAAAAACAAAAACAGGAGGAGGTAAAGAAGGTAAACTGTTTTATGTGTAACCAACAAAAACAATACTGCATGCAGATAAAAATGAGACAATACAGCACACAGCAGGGTTCAGCCAAACACAAGGGGCTGTGTAACCAAATATCGCAGTACGCCATTCTTTCAAGGGGAACTAGTTTTATATATATATATATATATATATATATATATATATATATATATATATATATATATATATATATATATATATTTTTTTTTTTTTTTACATCTTTTACAATTCACCTATGACACTTTTGTGCAGAATACCCATTTCTAGTTGTTGCAGTTGCCTTGCTAAATATAAATAATTACCCTTGGAAGATAAACACATTTCTAACAGTGAATGTGGTGTTTATACCAGAAACTACCTACATTCATTCCAAAATCAAATGGTAAAAGCAAATAAAATAGTTTCAAGCAATACTCGTAAAGTCATTGAATGTATCGAGAATTTTCATGCATACCCCAATATACCGCCTAACATTTACCCATAGAAACCTTTGTCACTTCAACCCTTCTCTTCTCTATTTTGCTAGCTACCTCTATGGCAAACTCTCACCCCTGTCCCAATCTAGCCACTTCTGTCTATAATAGGATCCATGTCCTCCACCCTGGATGTGATAGTCACCTCCCTACACAGAGAATCAGACCACCACCCCTACAACACCGGCAAACAGATGACACCAGAAGTCACAAAGAACATAGCCTTTACCTTTACCTCTCTACTTCATTCTCCACTGCCTCTACCCACTAACTCACTCACTGCCCAGGAGATCACCAATCACTTCAGAAAATAAGATTGATATAATTTGTGATAAAATGTCAGCTGTACAGATATCTCTCCCACTTAACAACCCATGTCCACGAGTTTACTCAACAATTCAACCTCTGCTACTATAGACAAGGTTGCTAAACATTTTTCTAATGGTGACAACCACCTGCCCCCTGGACCCGGTTTCCTCTCAAATACTGAGGCCACCCTCTGGCTCTATTCTACACTCCCTAACTCACATCTTCAATCTCTCCCTCTCTTTTGGCATCTTCCCCAACTCTCTAAAACATGCACTAGTCACCCCCATACTTAAAAAGCCTTCCTTGGACCCCCCAATCTTAACCTACACACCCATCTCCTTGCACCGTTTTCCCTCCAAACTCCTTGAACACCTGGTTTACAACCGACTGAGTGACCACCTTATTAAGAAGAACCTTCTTGATCCCCTTCAGTATGAATTTTCCCCTCAACACTCCACAGAGACTGCTCTCCTAAAACTCAAACAATTTACCAACAGCTAAAGCTAATAGACATATTCTGTACTTCTACTTCTGGCTGCCTTTGATACGGTTGTCCACCCTATCCTCCACAAAAAAGATTACTTCTTTGATCTCTGTGACTGTACTCTTCGTTGGTTCTTATTCGACCTATCCCACCGCACCTGCAGTGTCACTTACAATTCTACTTTCCCCTCTCCTCTTGTATTCTTCGTTGAGGTCCCCCAAGGTCCTGTTCTTGGACCTCTCCTATTCTCAATCTACATCTCTTTCCTGGGTCAGCTGATAGCCTACCATGGCTTTCAACATAATTTCTACGCTGGCGATACCCAAATCTATCTCTCTATCCCTTTAACTGATCAGTCTCCTCACACATCACTAATTTACTAACAGACATATGTCAGAGGAAGAGGTGTGACATCCAATCTCAATCTATCAAAAACCGAGCTCATATTTCCTCCCCCATGTGCCCCTTCCCCTGACTTCTCTGTCAATATCAATGGCACAACCATCAACCTATCCCACCATGCCAGGGTGCTAGGTGTAATCCTGGACTCTGAGCTCTCCTTTTGGCCCCACATCCAATCACTTTCAAAAGTTTGCAGCCTCAACCTCTACGTCGTCTTCAAGATACATCCCTTTCTAACCAATAACACCATAAAGCTTTGAATTCACTCACTGGTCATCTCTCACCTTGACTGCTGCAACTGACTCCACATTGGATTATCTTTAAATAGGCTATTCCCCCTTCAGTCCATCATGAATGCTGCTGCCAGATTCATCCATCTTACCAACCATTCAGGGTCTGCTAGCCCTCTCTGCCAATCAGGGTGGATATAAATCAATGATTTTTTTATTTAATTTTTTAAAATCTAAACAGAAAATAAAAAAAATAAATAAAAATAAATCAAATTTTTAGGATTTAAATCTATTTTTTTGATTTTAATCAAATGTATTTTAATAAAATGCTTTTGGAGTAAAAATTTATCTAAAGATAGTTTTCTACATACATTAATAATTGTTTATTCAGCATGAAATGGAGCTTAGTTATCTAGCATGAGGCTGTATATACTGCAATATTTACATTTTTGGTCAACTCATTCTATGAATCCAAGCTCTGCAAGCTGAGATAACATGCACTCCATTGATGCATTCACACAATGTCACAGTATGAGATAAAACCATGAGATAAAACAAAGTTCAGGAATATTCCTTTATCTCACTGTTTTGCAAATCTATGTACACTAAAAACTGTATGAATGAATGATATGATAGAATCGGTTTTGATATCACCGTTTTACTAACCTGACAGCTTATTATTCTAAATGGGAAACCTTAATTTTGTTTTCAAATATTAAAGACCAACTACGAACAAGAATAAGTCCTTACATTTAGGCCTCATACCCACGGACGTTTTTACAGCTGCTTTTTTGCGTGTTTTTTGCAGCTTAAAAATGCCTCTCCATGTTAGCCTATGGCCTCATGCCCACCATGGCGTTTTTGAGCTGTAAATGGCATAACCGTTTTTAAGCTGAAAAAAAAACAAACAAAAAAAAAAAAAAAAAAAAAAAACAGGACCAGTGCATTCTGAGGCTCCAGCGCTAGAGCTGTTAAAACGTCAGCCGCTGGCAAAAGGAGTCAAATGCGTTTTAATAAGACTGAACGCTGTGTTAAGCCTCAGTCTGCGTTTCTGTCTCTATTCAAAATCAATGGTTCCCTATGGGAGTCCATTGATTTGAATAGCGGTCGCACCAGAAGTCGGATCAAGAGTATCCGACTTGCGGTGCGACTTATGTGCTGAGACTCTTGAGGAGGGAACCCAGTAAAAATTAAAAAAACCATACCAAGCCACATGCCCTTAACATGGGTGGGGGGTTGGTGCTTTGGGGCAGGGGGCCCTGCGGCCCCCACCCCAAAGAACCTTGTCCCCATGTTGATAGAGAAAAGGGCCTTCCCAAAAGCCCCATGCATATATAAGTCGCTGCACACCACGTACACGGCATTACAGCAGGAGAGAACGTTGAGTCAACTTGGAGAGAAGAGAAGAGGGAAGAAGATGATGGAGAAGACTGGGCAAACGCTAGCAAAAGAGAGGGCAAAAGAGCAGAAGATAGTGGAAGAGCCTGGAGAAATTGGAAGAGACCCCCGGAGCTGTCTAATAAATTACTTTAAAAACTTGTGTAACGTGTATTTTTACTAACACTTTTTTCCTCGGGTTAATGAGTAGGGGTACAATGTACCCCATACTCATTCACATAGGGTGGGGGGCCCCCTTATAAAAGGAGGCTCACAGATTCCGATGAGCCCCCTGCCCGCAGACTCCGACAACCCTGGCCCTTGTTCTCATTAACCCGAACATCCCGAAGAGAACCATACCAGCTCACTCTGCATTTTTTTTGGTGTGGGGGTTCCCCTTAAGATCCATACCAGACCGAAGGCCTTGGTAACACCTTCCAGTGTGACCTCTATTCAAATCAATGGGCTCCCATAGGGAAACATTGATTTTGAATAGAGACAGAGAAACGTGGCTTAAAACCAGCATGGAGTAACGTGCATTGAATTCAATGCAAAACGCGGATAAAATCGCGTTTTTAATGTCCCATTTTTCTGGTGTCTGTACTGGCTTTACAGCCCGTTTTATAAAACGTCCATGGGCATGTAGCCTTAAAGCGCATCAGTCATTCACACCTGTTAGCGGCATCCACTCACCTGCTGCTGCTGCCACGCCCCTCACCTTGTTGTGTCACTGCCGCATCACCAACCATCCCATTAAAGTGAATGAGACTCTGTCGGCAAGTCAACAGCATGGCAGAGGAGGAGCCGCTGCAGAACAGAGATGACAGTTGCTCTTTAAAAATTGATTTAAATTGAGTTGATTTAAATCAAGCCTTTTTTACTAGTGATTTAAATCGGGATTTAAATCTACCTAATTAAAATCAAATCCACCCTTCTGCCAATCCCTTCGTTGGCTGCCACTAACCCAACAAATTAAATTAAAAATACTAATAACAAAGCCATCCACAACTCAGCCCCCTGCCTAATCACTAACGTTTTCTCAAAATACCAATCAAACCATTCCTCCCAAGACCTCCTGATCTCTAGTTCTCTTGTCACCTCCTCCCATGCTTGCCTCCAATAATTTTTCCCGAGTCTCTCCCATCCTACGGGACTCTCCACTCCAATCTGTCTGGCTATCTCCTACTCTGTCCACTTTTAACTGAAAACACTTCTCTTCAGAGAAAGCCTATCCCACCTCCACCTAACAACTGTATTTCCACTGTCTCCATCAGTTTTTACCTTTTTGTATCACTTGACCCTCCCTTTTAGATTGTTAGTTCTAATGAGCAGGGCCTTCTGATTCCACTTGTATTGAATTGTATTGTAACTGTACTGTCTGCCCTCAAGTTGTAAATCCCTGTGCAAACTGTTGGCGCTATATAAATACTGTATTATAATAATAATAATTATGTATGTTTATATATAGCTGTTTGAAAATATCCTAGTGTATGGCCAGCTTTAGTCAATGAACCTGGAAAGCATGCAACTAGTGGAATATCAGGACAGCAGATAACAAAACATTTGTTGCAGGTCAGCCACTCGCCAGGTAATGAATCAAGATGAGATGACTCCAGAGCTTGAACCTATAAAAACAAGTCAGCACTGGCAGCTCCCATATTTCAGCCCTGACAGGTTCCATGTTGAGCAGCAATAGCTTCACTCACATGGCTGACCTGTTGGCTAAATCCCTGCGCCTGCTAATAGGCCTGTTTTCTGAATAAACCCCAATATGTGCCTATGAAATTTCAGACTATTACAATCCTCATGTAGAGAGATTGCTTAGCACAAAATGATATGACAAAATGCTGCCGTCATAGAGTAAGGCAGTCATTACTATTAGAATTATTAGAAACACAGTGAATCACCCACTAAACCTGGCTCCATTATATTTTCATACAATTCAGATTTGAGGGAAATTCTCAATCAAAACTAGAAAATGAAGTTGTGAAAAGGTATATGGTATATAATAGTATGATAATTACTGTTCAAGGCTTCTTTCTTTAATACAGGGATATCTTAAGGACTAAATCCCAGACTACACTCAAAGTAATTAGACTATGGCGGATCTCTGGAGCATTGCCATGTGAGCCCTAGCTGGCTTGATGATGCACCCCCATGTTGAGTCTTGTGTTTCCAGGAGGCCCTGGGCTCATAGAAAACTGGTTGAACAACAATGAATATCATTCAACCCAGAAGAGGTCTAGAAAGACATGGTGAATCTGTGGGGGATATGCCAAGGAGAAAGTAATTACTGGAGGGAGAGCTGCTTTTTTATTTTAAAAAGGTCTGGGCAGTAGAATGAAAAAAATAAACAATCTAAAATGGGGCTTTTAACCACTTACTTACTGGGCACTTAAACCCCCTTTCCTGTCCAGGCCAATTTTGAGCTTTTAGCACTATCACACTTTGAATGACAATTGTGCAGTCATGCAACACTATCTTTTTTTTTTCTTCATACAAATAGAGCTTTCTTTTGGTGGTATTTGATCACCGCTGGGGTTTTTATTTTTTGCTAAACAAACGAAAAAAGCCCAAAAATTTTGAAAAAAAAACAGTTTCATAGTTTGTTATAAAATTTTGCACAGGTAATTATTCTGCTTCATTGATGTGTGCTGATGAGGCTACACTGATGGGCGCTGATGAGGCTGCGCTGATAAGGCAGCACTGATGGGCACCAATAGGTGACACTGATGGGCAGCACTGATAGGTGCCACTGATGGGCACTGACTGGCAGTGCGGGACCTATTTCCCTCTGACAGAAGCCAGTAATCGCTATCAGCGCGAGGAAGAAAAAAGCAGATTACAATCTTCTGTTTACATCACGTGATCAGTGGTCATTGGCTGACAGCTGATCACCTTGTAATGGGCTGGGTTAGCCCCTTACGCCGATCTGTGATGAGCCAAGTCTCATGGACTCGCTGATCACAGAGAGGGCACGCAGGCTCAGGATGTACATCGATGCCCTCTCGGCAATTTAGGCCTGCTCTGTAGACGCCTTTCAGCTATAACGTGGGCGTGATGAGGTTACAGGAAATTGTAGTGATGCATCATGTATACCACTGAAAAGGAAGAGATCATTTACACAGTTTTACTATTGATGAAAACACTTAAAGCCCCGTATACACAGGCCGAATACACCATGGCCCTCCAGAACGTGCGCGCATCGCGGCGATCGGTGGTGTGGCGTTTCAGTTTGATACACTGATCTCGGTAGAGCCACATGATCAGCCATGTCCACGGCTGATCATGATGTAAACAGGAAGAGCTGTTGATCAGCTTTTCCTTACTTGCGTCTGACAGATGCGAGTAGAGGAAATCCGATCGGCTGCTGACGGGGGGGGGGGTCTGCGCTGATTGTTTATCAGCACAGCCCCCCTCGGATGCCCACCCAGGACCACCAGGGATGGCCACCCCACTGGACCACCAGGTATGCCACCCTAGACCACCAGCGAAATGCCAATCAGTGCCCATCCCCAATGCCTACCAGTGCCATCAGTGATGCCTAACAATGGCGCTTATCAGTACCAACCAAAAGTACCCATCAGTGCAGCCTTTGAGTGCCCAGTATCGCCTATCAGTGCCCAGTGCCACCCATGAGTGCCCATCAGTGCCGCCTATCAATGCCCATCAGTGCTGTATATCAGTGCCCTCCACCAGTGCCCATCATTAGTGCCACCTCATCAGCGCCCGTCAATACTTATCAGTGACTATCAGTGAAGGAGAAAGCTTACTTATTTACAAAATGTTATAACAAAAAAAATTTACGTCTTTTTTTATTTGTTTAGCAAAAAATAAAAAAACACAGAGGTGATCAAATACCATCAAAAGAAAGCTATTTGTGGGAACAAAATGATAAAAATTCTGTTTGGGTACAGTGTAGCATGACCGCGCAATTGTCATTTAAATAGCGACAGCGCTGAAAGCTGAAAATTGGCTTGGGCAGAAAGGGGGTACAAGTGCCCTGTATTGAAATAGTTAGAAAAAAAAAAAAAACAGACGACATTCAGCCCATATGTATGTTGGTTTGTCTGGACGGCTTCTGTTGGATATGCATGCTGGACAACCAGCAGCCAACTGACTCACGCGCAGCACTCTCAGCCAATGGCAGAGATCCCTGATTGGAGTGCTCTGGCGGGGGGGGGGGGGGATCCCTGTCATAACACAAAAGCTCAGTGGGGAGATCGCTGAACTAACCTTGCATGGTTAGTACAGCGGCTCCGACACAGTGTGTACCCGGCTTAAAATTCAGATGGAAATTACACTGAAGAAAGTAAGCTCATGCACTGCTGAAAGGCAAGAATTGCTAAGGTCATTAAGTAGTTAGGAATAATCTAAAACTATAATTGCTTCCTCTGTCTCAGTTAATTTAGCACCCAGTCTGAAGATTGTCACCAATTTAAATTAATAAAAGGTTATCTAGTGTCAGAATGCACAAAAAGTAATGATGTGGCAATGCCCACATCATCCGGAAATCAGCTCTCGACATTTTAAGTCTAACTCTAGCCAGCTTTCCTTTTAGCTTTGGACTGAGTGGTGAAAGGTTATCCTTTATTACTGCCTGCATGCTTGTTGGGGAAGTCTCCCTTCACTTCCTGTTCTGGTATCAGTAGGAGATGAAGTAAGGGAAAATATTTCCAAAGGGTACACAGGAAGCATCATCTTAAAGTGGTTATAAAGGCATACGTTTTTTTTAATCGTAATGCATGCTATGCATTAAGATAAAAAAAACCTTGTGTGCAGCACCCCCCTCAGCCCCGCTAATAATTACCTGAGCCCCATCTCGATCCAGTGATGTTGCACGAGCGTTTCGGCTGCCCGGGACTTTCCCTTCTCATTGGCTGTGACAGCAGCGGGGTGCCATTGGCTCCCGCTGCTCTAAAAGTCAGTGAGCCAATGAGGATAGAGAGGGGACAGGGCCGAGTCGCAGCTCCATGTCTGAATGGACACAGAGCAGCAGCTTGAGTGCCCCAATAGCAAGCTGCTTGCTGTGGGGCCACTCAGCAGGAAAGAGGGGCCAGGAGCGCCGGTGAGGGACTCAAGGAGAGGAGGATTGGTGCTGCTCTTAGCAAACCACTGCACAGAGCAGGTAAGTACCACGTTTGATATTTTTAATTGAAAAAAAAAAAAAGAAGAACCCAAGAGTAACAGCTAAAGGTTGAAGACATCATTGGCAAACATCCCTAGTCATGAGTCTACCATACGCAAGTCTTTGAACAGAGTGTACATGGCAGAACCCCACTGAGGAAATCACTCCAAAAAAAAAAATGCTGCATGCCTAAGTTTGCCAAAAAGAGCACCTTGGCAAACCGATAATACTACTGGGATTTTTTTTTTCTGGACTAACGAAGTAGACATGCTTGCTCGAAGTCATTGCTGCCAAAGGAGGTATGACAAGTTATTAACTGCAAGGGTCCTCTTACTTTATTCCTCCAGCACTTTGAATGTTTAATGTGCATGTTCAATAAAGCTACAAGAAACTAGAAGTGTTTGTCTATTGTTGTAACTTTGATGAAGCTCATATCTTATGGCAAATAACCCAATACTTTCCCATACTTTTTCTTGCCACTTTATTTTGCATTGCTTATTTGCATGATGCAGTATAGAGAGTATAGAGAGTGCAGACACATAGTTTTCAATTTTTATAAGTACTGGTCTGCATATTAGTTGTAATCTCACTATATATATAAAAAACATATATATACAATTTTAAACTACTGTGTACGTAAACCGGATGACTAAAAACGTAAGCTTTAAAAATATTAAACACTTTTGAAATTACAATAGCACCTTGGATTACAAGCGTAATCCGTTCCAGAAGAATGCTTTTAATTCAAAACTCTCGTATATCAAAGCGAGTTTCCCCATAGGAATCAATGAAAACTCAGATAATTTGTTCCAGTGTCACTGCTAGTGTATGCAGTACCACATGTGACCAGGGGGGGGGGGGGGTGCCGGAGACACTCGGAAACAAACACTTGGGAACAGTGTGTTTCCAAACGGTTCCACACTCCTGGCCAAATCCCAGAGGCTTGAATCCTGCTTGTCTTGCGAGACAACGCTCACAACCGAGTCAGGATTTAAAAAAAAAAGAAAAAAAAAAGCTTGTATTGCAAAACACTTGTAAACCACATCACTCACAAACCGAGGTTTTACTGTATTTGGTAAATGTGCAGCTGGTGATCCTACTATAAGGGTTTGTGCACATGGACATTGGCAAATCTTTTATATGAAAAGCCTAAATTTCCGAATGCTTTTCCGTACGCAGAGAGCTGCTGACGCTTTAGCAGCAACAGCACTAACCTGCTGCAAGATATTTAATTTCTTAAAAATTTAACAGTAATTTAGAAAACTAGATTTTAGTTAGTGAACATATAATTCACTGATTTCAACAGCTCCTTACATTAAAAAAATGCCCTTCTTTTAGGTCAGAAGAGTGCTCTTTATTACTTGATCTGTTCGTATGTATATAAAACAGGCACATTTGTCCAAAGAAGCCAGGTTCTTATATTAGGAAAAAATTTAATTGGCTGCTTAGGGATATAAATTCCCATAACTGACTCTGTCTCCTAATAAAATAGCCACTCTAATAAAAACGACTCCATATGGTTGGTGGTAAGTGTCAATTAACTGCTGCTATCCGTTAAAGGTAAGTAAGGTAAACCAAGGATGTGAATACAGCCCATCTTGCATTGCTTACATGAAACAGGACTGCCAAATGAAATGCAGCTCCTTATCTGCAATTCTTTCACGATCACAAGCTCCCACATCCGGCCGGTAATTCAATTTAGAATGTATTACTCTCTATAGGGTGCTGCAACATACCGACTTATTAAAAGAAGCCTGGCTGAGAAATACCGTAATAGGTAGAATACATCACTATTAATTGTTTTATAATAATATCAGTGGTAGCGATCAAAGCCATTCAATGGAGGCTGCCACATGACCATTAAAGATCCTGTTTTATTTCTATGGTGAATTGTACAATATAACACAGCATTGTGCATTCAGCTTTGTACAGTAAGGTAATGAAAAGAGCAATTATTAAGTGTGCAGAAAGCAGCTGTAAGAAATCTGAATCTAAAATTTTGTAAAATATATATGTATATGACCACGCTTAAGAAGGGGAAGAAGGACAGGGGGAAGTGAAAAAGCAAAGAAAGAACACAAGAAAAAAAAGGAGGGGAGAGAGGGACGTTAAGGTTGCTGCCGCACTTTGATAAAAATAACATTCTTTAGCAAGTAACATACAATCCGCATTACTAATTGTGCTACCAAAATTACTGTGCTCTGTAAATTGCCGCCAGCATTGTTACTGTTTCTTCTTGCTGGAGGCTGCCATTTTGCTGAAGCCTAGAGCCCCTAGAGACCAACTGAGCATGAGCATAGCAGGGAAAGACAATGTATTACTGCATTTTAAACAATATAGGCACTTATTTTTATTGTTTTACATAGTCGTACCTACAGAAGGGGCAATCATGAAGTGATATAGCAGGATTAAATTTTTTTTTTATAAAATTCCACTTTAAAGCAGTGCGAACAACTCTACTGTCAGTGGCAACAACTTACCAGTAACGGTTGCCTCTTTTCATGCTGATAACCTGCTAATGGAGGAGGAGCAATGTATGGAAACAGGTTGTTGTCAACAGTCTCAGGACTTCCAGTGTGCCATGGCCTTAAGATGGTCTGAAATAATTTCTTACAATGGATGTATGTACAGAGAATAAAATAGGCCAATATTACTGAATTCTCCTTCAGGTGCCTGACTGGCATGTTGGTTGCCTTCAATACTTTCTAAGACACTGACCCAAATCAGGAGTTTGGATTCCATTCCAAACTCAGAAAGCATGGTAGCCATTGTATCAGCATGAAACCTGGGCAAATAGCATTTTCAAAAGGGCAACTGTGGCATCTCTCAGCACTGCTTTTTGCACTGATTTCCTGAAGTAAAGTTTAGATTCATATATAAATCTAAAACTGGGCTAGTGGCGCTACCTCTATTCTATTACCTATTCCTTCTATCAGGTGACCCAGCTTTATTTAACAGGCGTTTATTTATGAAAAAATTATGAAAAAAATGATAAAGCTGGTACATATGCCTTTCTATATCATCTATTTATGTCCTGGTTATTAAAGTAGAGTAATGATCCCAGAGAGAGGGAAAACCAATAAATACAACACCAAAAGAAGGGAGAGGAAAAGAGGAGCAGAACACCCCTATATATGTATGTAATATACCTTCCTAAAAAAAATCACTCGTTCCCTATTACACTATGTTGTGTGTACAGGGAGGTTTCTGACCTCCAAACTTAGTGCTATTAATACAACTCTCCCCACGTATGTGAGAGAATTATAAACTGGTAAAATCCATCAGTGCATAAAAAATATATGTAAGTGATAAACTCATAAAGTGCATAAGTGTTACAGTAAATATTACAAAGTGCAAAATGATACTGTGAAGTATTCTACTAAATGGGCTCCACAGTCAACAATCAAAACCCTCATACATGAGAACATACAGTGTGCCGTACAAGAACCATACAATACATAAGGACTATAAACTAAACCAATGATCGCATCAGGTTGTATATATGCTCAATATTCCTCTCACAAAAATATTAAAAACAAAATAATAAAAAGCAAAAACCAAAAATCATTAGTCCAAAAAAGTGCTCAGTACAATATAATAAAGTAAAAAAAAAATCTTATGATATCTTTGATATTCCAAAAGAAGAAAAAATGGTGACTTTAGTGATTGCATATATCCAGTGACTTCTGTGCCCCTTTTGGGTCCCCACTCACCAGATCCTTATCCCCCCTAAGGGGTTATGGGCATATGAACTCTCCACCACTGTGCGCCTTGCCTCTGAGGGTTCCACCTCCCAGCTGTAAGCTTAGTGCTCTGATGGTGTTCTTTTTTCCACCGGTGGTACTCCTTTTTAGCGAATCGTTGTTAGGCGAACAGGATCGCTCCTCAGGGGGAAGAGAGATCAGTGCTCATAGTGCAGTATGTCAGTTACTTTGGGATGTATTTTAAAATAATTCTTTTTCCAGATACTCCTGAGAACCTTATATACATTTTTTGTATGATGTCAGAGAGAGTTCACAGGGAGAGACCCATAGGATGTAATGTCTCTTTAAAAATGAATGATACCAAAAAAATTTGAATTTTTTCTTCTTTTGGAATTCTGTGTACCGTTGAAGCTTATAAGATTTTTTTTTAACTTTATTATATTGCACTGAGCACTTTTTTGGACTAATGATTTTTGGTTTTTGCTTTTTTATTATTTTGTTTTTAATATTTTTGTGAGAGGAATATTGAGCATATATACAACCTGATGCGATCATTGGTTTAGTTTATAGTCCTTATGTATTGTATGGTTCTTGTACGGCACACTGTATGTTCTCATGTATGAGGGTTTTGATTGTTGACTGTGGAGCCCATTTAGTAGAATACTTCACAGTATCATTTTGCACTTTGTAATATTTACTGTAACACTTATGCACTTTATGAGTTTATCACTTACATATATTTTTTATGCACTGATGGATTTTACCAGTTTATAATTCTCTCACATACGTGGGGAGAGTTGTATTAATAGCACTAAGTTTGGAGGTCAGAAACCTCCCTGTACACACAACATAGTGTAATAGGGAACGAGTGATTTTTTTTTTTAGGAAGGTATATTACATACATATATAGGGGTGTTCTGCTCCTCTTTTCCTCTCCCTTCTTTTGGTGTGGTATTTATTGGTTTTCCCTCTCTCTGGGATCATTACTCTACTTTAATATCCAGGACATAAATAGATGATATAGAAAGGCATATGTACCAGCTTTATCATTTTTTTTATAAACGCCTGTTAAATAAGGCTGGGTCACCTGATAGAAGGAATAGGTAATAGAATAGAGGTAGCGCCACTAGCCCAGTTTTAGATTTATATATGAATCTAATCAGTGCAAAAAGCAGTGCTGAGAGATGCCACAGTTGCCCTTTTGAAAATGCTATTTGCCCAGGTTTCATGCTGATACAATGGCTACCATGCTTTCTGAGTTTGGAATGGAATCCAAACTCCTGATTTGGGTCAGTGTCTTAGAAAGTATTGAAGGCAACCAACATGCCAGTCAGGCACCTGAAGGAGAATTCAGTAATATTGGCCTATTTTACTCTCTGTACATACATCCATTGTAAGAAATTATTTCAGACCATCTTAAGGCCATGGCACACTGGAAGTCCCGAGGCTGTTGACAACAACCTGTTTCCATACATTGCTCCTCCTCCATTAGCAGGTTATCAGAATGAAAAGAGGCAAACAATTTTTTAGTTCTGCAGTTTTTAGAGACCGTTACTGGTAAGTTGTTGCCAGTGTGCCACTGACAGTAGAGTTGTTCACACTGCTTTAAAGTGGAATTTTATAAAAAAAAAAAAAATGAAATCCTGCTATATCACTTCATGCACACTTCACGACGATGTACGTCGGCAGAATGGCATGGGCAGGCAAACTGGCGTACAGGTACGTCCAGTTGAAATTGCCGCCCTGCCATCACATGTGCGCCACCAGCGGCCTCTGTCTGGTCGTGGGTCCCGCGGGGATACCCGCGATCATCTCACGGGGAGGCTGAACATGGAGATGCCGATGTAAACAGAATCTCCCTGTTCTGCCTAGCAACAAATGACACTGATCTCTGCTCCCTGTGATTGGAGACAAGATCAGTGTTCACTAACACAAAGCCCTGCCCCCCACAGTTAGTAACACGCCCCTAGGACACACTTAACCCCTACACTGTCACCCCCGTTTAACCCCTTCACTGCCAGTGTTATTTACACAGGAAATCAGTGCATTTGTATAGCACTGATTGCTATATAAATGACAATGGCCCCAAAAATGTGTCAAAAATGTCCGATGTGTCCGCCATAATGTCGCAGTCACAATAAAAAAAATCGCTGATCGCTGCCATTACTAGTAAAAAAAAAATATTAATGAAAATGCCATAAAACTATCCCCTATTTTGTAAACGCTATAAATTTTGGCAAACCAATCAATCGCTTATTGCGTTTTTTTTTTTTTTTTTACCAAAAATATGTAGAATACGTAGCAACCTAAACCGAGGAAAAAAATGTTTTTTTTATATATTTTTGGGGCAGTCATAGCAAAAAGTAAAAAATAATGCAGTCTTTTTAAAATTGTCGCTTTTTTTGTTTATAGCACAAAAAATAAAAAGCGCAGGGGTGATCAAATACCTCCAAAAGAAATTATTATCTATTTGGGGGAAAAAAAGGACGTCAATTTTGTTTGAGAGCCACGTCGCACGACCACGCAATTGTCAGTTAAAGCAACGCAGTGCCGAATCGCAAAAAGTGGTCTGGTCTTAAGCCAGCAAAATAGTCCGGTCTGAAAGTGGTTAAAGCTGTGGTAAATCTGAAATTATAAATGAGCAATCGCTTTATAGTGTGTACTCCTCTATCCAAAGCAACTAGTGTGATTTCTGCCTCCTTTTATTCCTCTGCTATAACCATGCATCACTTTTGCCTTCTGGAGCTCAGAAAAACAGGTAAATGGGTACAACCTATGTGTTTCGTCTCTATGCATCACCTGAGGCCAGTCACTTAGGTGGGTATATGTAAGGGTTTACAACCACTTTAAGTTCTGGACAGTGATTTTGCCCTGGAGTATAAATTTAACTAATGTATGGTTTTATGTGGCTTCTATAAATGTTATTTTAATAGAAGTCATGTATACAGTATGTACGGCTGATAACGAGGACAATCCCAGAATGACCATAATTACATAGAATGCAATACAGTGCATCCAGAAAGTATTCACGGCACTTCACTTTTTCCACATTTTGTTATGTTACAGGCTTTTCCCAAAATGGATTAAATTTATTATTTTCCTCAAAATTCTGCAAACAATACTCTATAATGACAATGTGAAAGAAGTTTGTTTGAAATCTTTGCAAATTTATTATAAAAACAAAACAAAAAATAAAATCCCATGTACATAAGTATTCACAGCCTTTGCTCAACACTTTGTTGAAGCACCTTTGGCACCAATTACATACAGCCTCAAGCCTTTTTTGAGCATGATGCTACAAGCTTGACACACCTATTTTTGGCCAGTTTCTCCCATTCTTCTTTGCAGGACCTCTTAAGCTCCATCGGGTTGGATGGGGAGCGTTGGTGTACAGCCATTTTCAGATCTCTCCAGAGATGTTCAATCGGGTTCAAGTCTGGGCCACTTAAAGTGGAAGTAAACCCTGTTGTCCTGTGCCACTTCTTTGCTGATCTTGGCTGTGTGCTTAGGGTCACTGGCCTGTTGGAAGATAAACCTTTGCCCCAGTTTGAGGTCCAGAGCACTCTGGAGCTGGTTTTCATCAAGGATTTCTCTGTACATTGCTGAATTCATCTTTCCCTTTACCCCGACTAGTCTCCCAGTTCCTGCCACTGAAAAACATCCCCACAGCATGATGCTGCCACCACCATGCTTCACTGTAGGGATGGTATTGGCTAGGTGATTAGCGATGCCTGGTTTCCTCGAGACATGACACTTGCCATTCAGGCCAAAGAGTTCAATCTTTGTTTCATCAGACAAGAGAATTTTGTTTCTCATTTTCTGAGAATCCTTTAGGTGTCTTTTGGCAAACTCTAGGTGGGTGGTCATGTGCCTTTTACTGAGGAGTGGCTGCATCTGGCCGCTCTACCATACAGGCCTGATTGGTGGAGTGCTGCAGAGATGGTTGTTATTCTGGAACATGGGTGCTTAACCTGTGGACCTCCAGCTGTTGCAGAAGTCCCATGATGCATTGCAAGTCTGACAGAAGTATGACTCCTAAAGGCTGAAGCATGATAGAACTTGTAGTTCCACAACAGCTGGAGGACCACCAGTTGAGCACACATGTTGTGGAAGGTTCTCCCCTCTCCATAAAGAAACACTGGAGCTCTGTCAGAGTGACTATTGGGTTCTTGGTTACCTCCCTAAGGTCCTTCTCCCCTGATTGCCAAGTTTGGCAGGACGGCTCACTCTAGGAAGAGTCCTGGTGGTTCCAAACTTCTATGTATGGATGATGGAGGCCACTGTACTCATTGGGACCTTCAATGCTGCAGAAGTGTTTGTACCCTTCCCCAGCTCTGTGCCTCAATACAATCTTGTCCCAGGGGTCTACAGCCAATTCCTTGGACTTAATGCCTTGCTTTGTGCTTTGACATGCATTTTTAACTGTGGGACCTTATATAGACAGGTGTATGCCTTTCCAAAACATGTCCAATGAACTGAATTTTCCACAGCTGGATCAAGTTGTAGAAACATCTCATGGCAAAAGCTGTGAATACTTATGTACAGGTGATTATTTGCGTTTTTATTTTTAATAACTTGCAAAAATTTCAAACAAACTTCTTTCACGTTGTCATTATAGGGTATTGTTTGAAGAATTGGGAGGAAAAAAATGTATTTAATTCATTTTGAACATAAAATGTGGAAAAGGTGAAGCGCAGTGAATACTTTCTGGATGCACTGTGTAGTCACCATCCTCACTGCTGTATCTATAATAGACCTGCAAGCTGGCAGCACTGCTGTTTTTTTTTTATATTATTGACAGTGATAACTACATATAGACATTTTTGGGGGAAAAGTGAACTTATCAAACACTACTGAAAAACGTAATATTCTAAAGGCTGTGATTTGACAGCTAGACTACACTGTAATTTTGAGAAACATGAAATGTCCACATACTTAACCACTTCCCATCCCACGCATAGTAAAATGATGGCCGCAAGGTGGCTCTGCCATCCCGGGTGGCTATCATATGATGTCCTAGGCTTCCCGGGCGTCTAGGGGGCGCACACACGCCGCATCACTCGGGAGCCGATTCACGTACCTAGCAGCTTGATGCCTGCCGGGCACCCGCGATTGCTTGTCACAGAGCAGGAACGTGGATCTCTGTGTAAAAAATCCACGATTTTTATAACCTCCAGTGTACACGAGGCCTTATAGTGCTCTAAAAAACTGCAGATTTGTAAAAGTCCTGATACACAAAAAACGATATGGCTATATCACAGGCGTCAGTCACAGATAAACTTGGCCTGTGCTGCCTGTTTAGATCAAGGCTATAAATGCACTTAAAAGTAGGTGATGTGTCTGCATCAAACTGCACCTGTCATGAATAAAATAAGACAGGCGTTGGTCAAACTATTTGAGTTATTGAGATTTCCAGACAATTAGCATTCTCAGGAGTTTAGAACTGGTAGCCCTGTATTTTTTCTCACCATACATACTCTTTGTGACCCATTTACTTCTTTGCAGCATGTTAACATGTGTTGCGGGAAGAGAGCCTATTAAAAATGAATGTTACACCAATGTACTCTAACTTGTTTAGGAAAGCACATAACTTTTTGTTTCCTAAAAGTAAGATCCCATGAATGGCTCTGCAATGCATGTTACATTATGCATGTGGCAACGCAACATAGAAGTGTAAATAGGCTCTTAAATTTCAAAGTGTATTGCTAATCTTATTGCGGTTGTTGACAGTTTTAATATTTTGTGGCAAGAGCTCCCATCTCTGTATACATCACCATGTAAACACATCCTATGTAGTTACTCTGCTATATAGTAAAAAAAAAAATGTATGACAAACTGATTTTAAGTTACTTTATTGTTCTACTAAAATCTGCCCAGAACAAGAATACCGGTAACTGACTGACCACCATGTTGGAACAACCTGTTCTCTATAATGTAAGCTGCAAAATAGCATGTAGAAAAGATTAATCCCTTATATCTGCAACACTGCACATTCTTGCACAGCTAATCCTATGGCGTAATTACACTATACGAAGCTCAATGCTTGTCTACGACTTCTGTGATTCCCGACAGATTTCAGATCAGGACTATATTTAATCACTGAGACCTGTAGTTACACGCCAACCATGTAAGTGACACCTCTCTGCTGGGGTCACATCTTTTACACAAAATATTTTCCCTGTTCCTAACCTAGCTTAGAAATTTTTGATAATGTGTAAATAAACCTTATTTGAGATCAGTATTCCGCCTGGAGGGGGAAAAAAAAAGTGTGCCTAATATTTATACGGGGAAAAGCCATGTTTCTGCCACCCATGTGCCTACAGTATCTAATTGTAAATCTGACCTTGGTGGAGAAAAATAGCTCATGTATGCCAGACCTCTATAGAAGCCTGCCAGAATTGGGTATCCAAAAAAAAAAAAAAAGCTAGCAATATCAGCTCCCATATTTGTACTTTGACAGCTTCCTTTAATATTAGAAATTTTCACTGCCGTGTAGGGTCAATGCATATCCGCGCATTCCTCTTACAGGTGAAAAACATGAGTTTGTACAATGCAAGCACCATGTTGCATTGCGGTGACATTCATTTTAAATAGTATCCAGGTGCACTATTTTGCAGCAACCAAATAAAGCCACACAGCAGCACAACCCAACATACATGCTGAGCGCTGTGGTGTGCTGTGTTCCCAAAAAAGGGTCATGTATGGTTTTTGGTTTGCGTGTGGTTAATTGGCAGGTCATTCATAATAAAATGGTCAATAAATAAATTGTCATAAAGGTTCACCGTTGGGATCATGTTACATGCTCCACCCTAGAAACAGGTGGAACATTAACATGTTCCCACCTCTGCAGCCACCGCCTGCTGCTTGTTCTTCCTGTGGCAGTAGTACAGGGGAAAGTTCCCCGTACTAACTGTTACTTTTTAAAAACAGTGCAGCTGTGCAGGCCTCCGGCCACATGGCTACATCATTCATACATAAAGCTCTGTGTATGAATGAACTACTGAAAGTCCTGACATCCTTTGCAGCTGTCGGCTTGTATTTTTCAATGAACTACCACGGTGCTGTGAGAGCTGTGGTAGTTATGGATTCTTATGGATTCTTCCTGGTAGAATGTATCGGCTTCCTCATACGAGGAAGAAGATCCACTGCAAGACCTACATAAGATCTGCTGATCACTGTTGCAATGCTTTACAGGCTTCTGCAACAAAAAATAATATATGTACATTTTTATTTCATTTTTTACCTGCAAAAAAAAAAAAATGATTTTTTTTTTAAATGAACTTATCTTTTAATGCAGTAGACATTAACACACTGCAACAGGCCACATTAGGGTGTCTGAAAATTAAATTAATATTTTTTTTTTACTTTTTCATTTTGTACTACAACACTCTGATCTTGCCTCACATTGTTTGACTAAGTCCCTCTACTAGGAATGAGCCATTTTTATATATTAAGTTAAAGAATACAAATTATTTGTGCAAGTTGATCACTTTCCATGACACTGATAAAGTAAAACAGTTGGTACCTCTTTAAGAAACCACCTGTATATTATATTTTATCTATGCTGATCTCCTGTATATTTCTTACCACTATAAGAATGGACGGAGCACAAAAGAAATTCATCAGTTTAAGCAAGTGTTATGTATTCTATTTTATTTAAACATATCTGTTTTATTGTTGTCTGTACTGTACTATATTTTCCATTTGTAAACATTTTCCACCAAAGAAATGTAAATGAACCGTAACAAAAAACATTTTCCACATAGTGTAATGAATCTGTATTATATTTTATTGTAACATACGTATCTAGTTTGTTTTTATTCATGCCACGTTAGCCATTATTTTTTCTATTTTGCCACCACAGGAATGTAAATTTAACTTTACAATGAAAAAAACATTTTCCATTCTCAGCAATGAGTATGTATTTACAATAGCATTTCTCCTGCAATGCTATATACTGCTGTGTCTCAATCGTATATCTCAGTAACACACAGCCTGCGTACATCTATACTCTAATACAGCGATTCTCAAATTGTGAGGTGGGCTGAACCCGCTATCCACACTAGTGAGGCATAAGCATTTTTTTTCCCCCAAATGAATCCTTTGTGAGTAATATATCCTAACAATTAAAACAAAATGTTGAGGGTCATAACAGACTCCAGGAAAAGCTAACCCTATATTTGGCCCCTTAGGCTGGATTCACACCTATGCATTTTTAGTGCTTTTTGCAGATTTGCACTACAGTCCATTTACCATGATTTCCTATGGAACACGTTCTGTAGTGAAAATCAGAAAAATGCAAAAAGCACTAAAAATGCATAGGTGTGAATCCAGCCTAATTGAAAGTACATATCTAAAAAATAAAAATTGATGCTCAATTAGTGAATATCAGTACTATAATACAAAAATTTACATTTTATATTCTACTTCATGCTGTTTATATTCACTACGAACCCGTTTGCATATTTTGCACTTTTTATTGTGAAAAAATTTGAAAACTCGAATCAAAACTATTGAAATGAAAACATAAAATGTGTTTTTGGCGTTAACCCACAAAACGAACTGCTTAGTATCATTAGAAGATCCATTTGCTGTCAATAACCTGATTTGTAACACGCAGAGTTAACATGCTGCTAAATTTGCAATTCCCCTACATATATTATCAATCTGGTGGTCTTGAACCCTTAATTCTTCTTAACCATTTGTAATATAGGAAATATATTGCTCAAACACACTCACTAGCTTCATCTCGACTTTGGTGACACATTGTGCTGAGAGCGTGGGAGTTGCACAGCATAGATTCAGCCCACTGGCACACCCACTCTATATGCGTGAGGAGTTTTTTGGCATATGAACGCACCAGATTTCATGGAACTCGGATTAAATTAAACCTATGCCTGGACAGGTAAAGCTGACCACCTCTTAAAAAAAGAAAAGAAAAAGCCAATTGCCTGGCTGTGATAGTGGCTTTCTGATAACAACTTTAGTCACTGATCCAGAGCAAGCCAATTACAGAGGTCAGAATTTCCGTTCTGGAAAAGTCACCGACTCAGTAGGGTCAGTACTAGTGCCATACAACTAGCATTTGCAGAAGGAGCAATCCGCAATGAAATCCCACTTTTCCCTGAACACAGGTTTCCTTTAGGGTAAATTCACATTAATTTGGCACCCCAATACACATACACACTAAGGCAGAATGTGCACTGCACTGTGGTAAAAAAAAGGAATAGGAGTGATCCTTCCTGCATTGGGGCCTGTTTGAAATGAATGGGGGGTAGTAACGCAGTATATCATAATGCTTCAGTACATGGCCATATACCCAACAGTGCATAAAGGCTCTTTATTGCTACCTATTTTTTATATAACATCTCTCTAGTAATCCCTAGATAGCAGCTGTGATAACTATGCGTCAAAATCAGCTTTACATCCTTTTACTTCTATCATTGATCCTTTCCCGAATGGAAAAAAATATATAGAATGCCAACCAATCAGTAAAGAAGGGTCAATGTATCCAGGCAGACTGAGCACAGACGGACTTTTAAAAGGTGAACTCGATTTTTAGACAGGGTTTTCATAGCTGCTAACTAGGGATTGCTAGAGAGATGTGACATTTAAACTGTGGGTCATTTAAAAGGGCTAGCATTAGCTGCTCATCAATTGGTTTATAACTGCTTTAAAATGCCATCTCTCACACTGGAATTACTTTTTGTTAACCATGTATAACAAAAGCTGTACACTACATTTCATGGACTTAACATTTGATAAAATGTAAAGACAATGTGTACTGTTTTAGACAGTATGCTGAATGAGAATGGTAAGATGATAATGTATTACAAACAGTGAACTTCAATCATAACTTTTAAGTTTATAATATTAAATGAGCATCTTAACAGAAATGAGCACATTCCTGAGAAATGTGGAACTTGAGGTATAGTTCATGAAAACATACATGGAGAATGAAAATGTGACCACAGATGAATAACTACTGCTTTGAGCAAGATGGGCACTTTCACCATTTCAAGGCCATGTTCTGCCAAGCTGCATCCGACTGAAAATCCTCAGATACTCTGCATGCATGAAGAGTGCAGCCATTTAATACACTGGCACATTAAAGTATTCATGACGGGGCTACAAAAGAAATGCAGGTTGAAACATAAGCCCCTGTCTGATCGGTACACTGGGGGAGATTTACTAAGAGTTGTCCACAGTATGATCTTGAAATATATGCAGTTTGTAGACTTCTATTCATAGCTTTTAAAGGTGGAGAGATTTGTAAAAACAAATGGAACTTGCAGGATAAAAGAAGCTTTTAAATGGCTTCTAATTTCTATAAAAATCCTCTAGGAGAAAAAACTTCATTTAATCCATTCTGTACAACTCTTTGTGAATCTCCCCCACTGTCAGACTGTACACAGAGAAATTACTAAGATAACAGGAATCATTAGCAGCTGCTGGACAAGCCAACCGCCCGCTGTAATTCAGAGATGGAGGGTTAATTTAATTTCATTGATTGAAAGTTAAAAGGGTTGGTTAACAATGTTATTATGATTTGATAACACTCTTTTTCATAGAGGTGATATACAGTAAATGAACATAATTCCCTTTATATGCTTTGACGGTGCTTTTCAAATTGGACTATTAGAATAAAAAATTAAAGGGAAAAAAAAAGGACATCTGCATTTATAACGCATGGTCGGTTGCATGAAGAAGAGTTTTAATTATAGCAGCTGTTTGTGTGTCCTTCTTTAAATATGTATTAAAGGAAGCCTTTACTGAGAACTATAGAGGCTGCCACTGCTGATCTGCCCTGAAAATACTTGTTGCTTGGCCATCATGACGATCCAGTGGCTTCATGAACTCAGAACAAGTTTGCATACAAGACTTCTCTTGCAGCATGCTTGTTCTAAGTCAGCGACTGAGAAATTATTGAAGCTAGAGACAGTCAACTAATTAGGTTAGCAAAGGCAACCCCACATTTCCATAAACGTTTAAAAACAATGATAGCTGTAATCTAGATTCTCTGGACGGAAAAACTAGTTCTCCATGTTTAATTATTTTAGATGAATTATATTTAAAGTGATCAAAGACTTTTGAAAAGGTAACCCACCCAAGACAGATTTCTCCACTTTAAAGCCCCTTTCACGCGAGCAATCTGATCAGGTCCGCCTGTCAGTTTCTCAGGCGGACCTGATCAGACCCTCCAGTCTCTTCTATGGACACATGTCTGCTGACACTCGCTGCCATCTGATCATGTCTGCCAAAAACAGACAGATGGTAGTCCTATTCCCCCATCCGTCTGGTGGACTGAATCAAATGGAAACTAACAGCAATCCATTTCCACTTGATTGCCCCATAGAGAGTGGGACTGTATCCGTGTCTGCTCTGCAAAGATCCTCTGCTGAGCAAGCAAATTCTGCTTCACGGAAGTGCCTGTGTGAAAGGGGCCCAAGTACAGCAGAATGGGATATTTTCTTATTCGGTCTTCATTGTTGTCCAAGACTTTGGTTTATGAAAGTCTCCCCTTCCCGCAAGTGACAGGCTAAGCCTGGCATTTCAGTTGAGCGAAGGTTGACACCAATATGTTCTAATTGGAAATCCATTGTGGGACGAGTGACCCAGCATTTCTGCATCATGAGCTCTCTCTAATGGATCATTCATTGGAAAATGAGGAGTCCTCAGGGGACTCCTGTTCTACTCTACTCATAACAAACATAGGTTTTGGGCATATTTTCTATTTAATATGATTAGCTTGAGCTGCTAGTCTCTATTAAATAGATGTATATAATATGTTCTGCACTTACTTGCATCTGATTTGCACAAATTATAATAAAAAAATACAATATAGTGTGTATATTTATACCCTATTTTTTGCATCAAATAAATAAGTGTGAAATAACTATTAAATCATTTAATGAGTGGGATACAGCATCACAATAATACTATCTAGTCTAAATTTTGCTCATGCATTCTTGCTGTAGCCGATCCCTCAGTATTATTACAATGGAGCCCATAGATCACTTTTTCATGTAAATGTACATGCTTTTCACACATATAGGCTGCAACTCCAAAAACAAGGGTGCTTTTCCTAGCCCAGTATCTGGGTCCAAAATTATGACCACAAATACACACGTTATATTATTGGTATCTAGCCCAATTATACTTCTACTATTTACGCTAAATCTATAGTATTTAACTCTGAATGGTATACTCCACCTTAGTGGGATATAATGATATGGCTTTTCAGTTTATATCATTACAGCGGCCACATGTTTAACAAAGGCACCAAAATTCAGTTTTTTTTTTATTCCCAGAATCAAGTCCTGAAAGACAGCGCCACAAAACCCCAGAATTCCATTATCATAATAAGAAGAGATCTTCCAATGCTGCAGCTTCTGGAAAATGATCTGCGTTTGTGATAATAGCCAGTTTACACCCTGCATAATGCATTAGAAGAGGCATCATTAATTTAAATGAGAAAGGAGCAGGCTTAGACAATACTCAGACTATGAAGACAGCTGAGGAGCTCTGGCAATTCATCTTCAGCTAGATCCTCATCTCACCAAGGTTACCTTGTACCGTACCAGCACTGTGTCACACAATCCTTACCTTAATTCAGGCAGCTACTTACCTTTCTTAACAGCACTGATAGGTTTCTTTTCAGCACATTCAGACCTATATATACTGTATATAGCCAGAGACACAGGATTATTATCTTCATGCAGCACTATCCAGCAGAAACCAGTAGCAGCTGTTACTTTGAATTATAAAACATTTCTGTTAGCCTAGGTTTGAGTGTGGGAATGAAATTGTGCTGAACTCGCATGATTTCTTTCCCACATCTCAGTCCCGTTCAGTGGTGGCTGGTGCTCCTTTTTTTTTCCTGGGGGGGGCGCAAATAAACTGAAAAATTCTGAAACAAAAACATCAATTGCAGCCTCACTGTGCCTATCATATGCAGCCACCTGTGCCCCATTTTTAATTGCAGCCTAGTCAATCAGGTGCCCAGTATTACATCCGGGCCTCCTGATTGGCTGAGAGACGGTTCTGTGTTAGCAAAGCAAATATTCATTTGCTTTGCTAACACACCTGGGTGCACTGCGAGCGCACCTTTTTTGAAGCCTATTAGAGCTTATGGCTCTAATCAGGTGCTTCGAAAACACCCCAGTGTGTAATTAAGGCACCCGAAAAGGGGCCGGATGCCTGAATGTGGGGTGGCTACAGTGGTCGTGGATAGATTCATGCAATGCATGAATCTATCCATAGTACACAGGGGTGGTGGCTGGAGAGAGGGGGTGGCGCCCAAACACCTATAATGTATGCACCACCACGGGTCTCCATTTTGGCAGCTATTTCAGAGACATTTGCGTGGGTTTCTGCACAGATGTCAATGGAAATCACACCCCGAAATTCGCAAATAGTAGTACAGAAACTACTTTTTTTAAATCAACTAGGTTGGTGCTATTGCTGGCAATTGCTGCCGATTTGACATTTCAAATCGCACCAATGTGAACCAGGACTAAAAGGGAACACTCATATAAAGCTTTAGCTGAAACATGTTCGGCTTGTAAGCTGTGCTATGAACTCTTTCTATTCATTGGGCCAATAAATTAGGTTACCACACTAAGCAAAAAAAAACAAAAAAAAAAAACAACTTAATATCAAAATGTAAATATCAATGTAAACATCCACATAACTGCTCAAAAAGTTGACATATTCGACATTGTATTTACATTTGTTCTAATAAGAAGTCTATTTATTACTCTCTTTTAAGGGGACTCTGTAACAACAGGAATACAAAGCTGCTAAGTGTGACCTCCCTCTAAAAATATGAGATTTCTGTCTGCCTGTGGCTTGAATACTTTGATTTCATTTTTTAATGAGTTAGTGACTCAAAGTATTAGCAAGACAGTCATGCAATGTGTATATCAGGAGAGATCAGCAATGGGAACTTATATACAGTATTTACCAGTGTACAGCCTCCTATGCATGTACTGCTACACTCCTAAGCTTGCTAAGAAGCCAACCTGTGTATAATCTGACATGACTCCGCTGAATCAGGTTATATGATCAGCAATAATGCTCAAAATGTAAGGAGAAGTACTACTAGTAGCAGAGGAATCAACACAAGGGACAAATCCTACTGACTAAGTTATGTCCCTTTGCTGACTTTTCCATTTTTGATTTTGGCTGCACTTAGAGTTAAAGCTGTGCCCGTCTGCATTCTTAACTCCATAGCAATGCCTTCTCCATACACCGTGTAAATTTAGGCTCAGCTCTTGCCCCTAACCCCTAGTATGGAAATATTAAAGGCTGAATCTCTCACACCCCAATAGATTTTGTGCAACTGTGACCTAGTCCCCTAGAATGACAATCTCACACTTTCTGTGGCGACAGCTAGAATCATTCTCAGGCTTGCAGTGTGAAAAAATGAAGCCTGGCCAGAGCCTATCATGTTATTTTCCACCATGTTAGATACAGGCAGAGCGTTTAACAAACATTGGTGCATGAAGAAAAAATTAATATACTTCTATCTGCAAACTTATTTAGCAGTTATGCACCAAATAAATAAGTGTCACACAAGAATTAATTCATTTGTTTCGTGCCTGTGGTAAGCTGTGCGTCCATAAACATCAATCTCCAGCATTTCTGCTTCTCTCTGTTCACCCCTCCACACTACACTACTTATGTCACTATGGTAATCGTGGACATTTTAGAAGAACTTTAAACTTAGAACATTTGCATGATTATTTTAGCGTACGCCATCAGACAAGAAAAGAAAATGACGCATATCACTTTTAAAAGTGATTTGGTGCAGATGGCGGTAACAGCACACAGAACTTGTGTAATGGCAAATTTAAATAAGTTCAGAAAATGCATTCAGATTTACATTAAAGTGATTGTAAAATATCCCCTTCGATTGTCCCTTGCAGAGGGTGGAGGTGGTCAAATATCTGGGGCAACGTATCTCCAACTCCGTATCAGACTTTGTGGCTTTGAATGTCAATCCACTTTTAACTACACTAAAATCCAGACTGCAGGCATAGCAGAATCTACCTCTGACACTCATAGGTAGAGTGAACTTAGTGAAAATGAAGTTTTTAACTCAGTTTTTATATATATTTTTCGGAATTCCCCCGTTTGGATACAGAGATATGTATTCAAAAGAATAGATCAGCTCATAACTAATTTTCTGTGGCAGGGGCGACACCCTCAAATAAAAACTCTGGGTCTTACAACTGCCATGGAAACAAGGGGGATTGGCGGTCCCAGATTTTCACAGATATTTGTTAGCGGTTCAGCTAGTATTCAT
Organism: Lithobates pipiens; assembly: GCF_037356315.1. Taxonomy (NCBI): domain Eukaryota; kingdom Metazoa; phylum Chordata; class Amphibia; order Anura; family Ranidae; genus Lithobates; species Lithobates pipiens. Next base: position 108,307,550 of record NW_027507748.1, read on the forward strand.
ACATAGGTGGTTCACTATACCTGAGTATAACACTGCCAATACACTAGAGGCTCCGTATAGACTCATGATATCCATGCGTGCAGCCAGTAGGGCATGGGTGGCAGTGACCAGGATGGGTAGCGCTTCTAAGATTTCTCCTCACACACTACTTTGGAAGAATTCTACATTAAACACACTTCTACGAGTACCCTGATCCAATCATTTGGACTAAAATTTGGTATTAAGACGCTGAAAGACACAGTGGGTGGTGGGAAACTTCTACAGTTTGACGCCCTGAAAACTAAGTTTAATCTTCCCAACACTCACATGTTTCGTTATCTTCAGCTCGGACATGCATACAATCCCCAATTTGGAGATAATGGTATTACCCTGAAAATGAGTGATGTTGAGTCTCTGCTGAGGTAGGACACTTTGGACAAGGCCTTGTCTACAATATATAAACAACTGTTTGGTGAGGGAGGAGATCTCCTTGCAAAGTGTAGGGCGGCGTGGGGTGAGGTGTTCCCCCAGATGGATGGGGATGACTGGGATGATGTATAGGACCATTAATTTTTTTTCTGCCATGCTATGGGACCAACTCATACAATTGTAATTCCTGCATCGCATATATCTTACTCCAGCTAGATTGGCCAAGATGTTCCCTATCCAGTCATCTGGTTGCTGGTGGTGCAGTTCCCTCACTGCCAATTTTATGCGCATCTTTTGGCATTGCTCGAACATTCAAGTATTTTGGAAGGGGGTCACAGAATGTATAGCAGAAGTAACAGCTATTCCTATACAACCTACAATAGAGGGGTGCCTTTTGGGACTGGTGGACAATCTAGCCCCAAAAAGAGTAACTCGTACGTAGTGGACGGTCCTAATCTATTACGCTAGAAAAATGATAGTGTTATCATGGAAAAAGCCTAATCCTCCAGCTGTATCAGCGTGGAGGGGTTTGGTTAATAGGGCTGCACCCTTATACAAGGCTACATACAGTAGCAGGGGCATACCACAAAAATTTGATAAGGTGTGGGGCAGTTGGATGAATAGTGAAACCACAGTGGCGGATTCAGTGATATATAATAGTATGCACCTGCGAGGGGCTTTTTAACATGTATGTAATTATCTGACATAAGTAAATGTTCCATTGACTGTTATTGAGAAAAGGTGGCCTTATTATTATTATTTAGATTTTTTTTCACTGAGCAGGGATTTGGAAGGAGGAAGAGTCAATACAGAAGAGATGTACATAGTTTTTTTTTTTTGCTTTTTTTTGTGTAGCCCCTTGGGTCTTGTATGTACCTGTTATGTTAAAAAAGCAATAAATAAAACTTCAAAAAGTGATTGTACAATCTTATTTAAAAAAAAAAAATGATGTTATACTTAGCTCCTCTGTGCAGTTGGTTTTGCACAGAGCAGCCCCGATCCTCCTCTTGTCAGGACCCTCTTTGGTGTCCCTGGCCCCTCCCTCCTCCTAGCTCACTATGGGGGTACTGGAGCAAAGTCAGAGCTCCGTGTAGCCATTCTGACATAGCCCTGACCTGGCCCGAACCCTCTCCCTTGATTGGCTAACTTTAATTGACAGCCACGGAAGCCAATAGCGCTGCTGTGTCTCAGCCTCTCGGGAGGATTGTCCCTTTGGCACCCCAGATGTTTTTTAGAACTACATTTCCCATGATGCTCATGCACTCTGTAGTGTAGTAGAGCATCATGGAAAATGTAGTTCCAAAATATCTCGGGTGCCAAGGTTCGCCATCACTGGCTTAGACATTCATTGACATTTCGAGAGAGAGATAAGTTCAGGTAAATAATTAGGGGGTGCTGGGAGGCTGCTACACAAAAAAGGTTTTTATCTTAATGCATAAAGATTAAAAAACATCTGCCTTTACAAGTCCTTTAAAGTATTATGTACTTCTCTTTGTTAAGGCCCCCCAATAAGTATATTATTCTTTGTATACAGCCATCTTAGACTAAGGCATGTTTAAACCATAGCCTACTGTTGCCATCTTTTCTTCAAGCTAAACCCGAACACTTAGCACACAGGACTTTTTTTTTTTTGTTAAGGGGGGAAGCTGTGGCCTATGGCATAAAAGGGATCTCTGATGTAAAGGGAATTTCTGCTCACCAAAGTCCCCCACTTACATCAGAGTTCCCAGCATTCCCCCTAAATTAGGGTGCTCAAAGATCCCCTTGTCTCAGAGTCGGCAGAGCACCCGTCACATCTGAGTCTCCTTAACTTGCTGTATTCACTCGCTCAGAGGCAGGAGAGAGAAAGGAGGGAGGGGGGAGACTCAAGCCACATACATCAGATTGGGCGATCACTCACCTGAGGGTGGAAACCGGGGGGAATTTGCATTGCATGGGGTGATTAGGGTGCGCCCAGGCACACCCTGTGCTCATGCCTATAGGTCTGAATAATGTATCCGGGTTTCAGGCGGTCTGAAACCTGCACACATGATTCAAAACCTGGACTGTTCATGTTAATTTGCGGATAAGTGGCAATTCTAACACAGCCCCACCTTTCCACCTTAAAAGGCACTATAAGCACAAGTGATATGTGTTCCTCCAACCTATGTGCAGCAGAAAGAGTGTACTAAGCTTGCTCCCTAAGCAAATCTCCACTCAAGAAATGTTAGATTTTAAAGGCTGTTTAAACTTTCCTACATGTACATCATTCCTCCTGGGCATGCTGTCAGCTGCACATTGTATAATCAAAAGTAACAGGTGTCAGCTTAGTGTTATATCCAGCCAAAAAAAGAGAGATAGGGGAAGTACAGGAAACAAAGTAGAAGAGAAGCAAAAAATATAAGATGAAGTGTGTGGACTTAAACAAAGACTGATTGCACTGTTCTTCAGGCTGCAGGACTCAAAAGCACAAGGTACCTGTAATGGGGTGCATGTCCGGAAAGCTGTTGCTTCAGGTAAAAATCTTTCCATGCTGCCAGATACTGCCCAGAGCCAGAGATTTATGATGCTGCAGGGGTTAACAGCAGTGGCTGCGAGTGTGAAAAACTCCACCGCTCATTGCCCCTTCCTGCTCTCTGCCATGTTCTGTGAACAGGCAGGTGAGATCCTGTCATCTGTCCCTCTTCTATTCAAAACATAAAGCATTGTGGGACAATAATAGTACAAAGTGTGACTGATGGAGGGGGGCAGAAATTTCTTCACTCGCAGCTGCTGTTTTTACCTTCTGCAGGACTGGAAAGTTCCTGCTCTAGACAGCATCCAGCAAACATGAAGGAAGGATTTTTATGTGAAGCCGCAGCCTGCAGAACATGGGATAATGAATGTGTTGGGTGCTGCATCCAAATGAAATAAAAATAGATAAAAAAACTTCAGCTTTAAACAAAAATTACTAGATAAAATGTTAGCTATGTGTGTGTAAAAATCTCTAGTAAACACTTTAAACCAAATATCTTTGCAAAATTTCAGAAATGTTCTAACTCATAACGATTACTCTTCTATACATATCTAGTTATATTTCCAGCTTTCTGATTTCCTTAAAAAAAAAAAAAGAAGAAGAAAGATTCCACCAAAGAGCCATGGCTTTCTGCAGCATCTTATTCTGCCATTGCCTATGCTCTTCTCTTGCTTGAGATAACAATATTATAACAGAAGACGATTCAAGAACTTGGAGAGGTCTCTGAAGACCAACATGAAACAACTATGACTGCTCAGGAAACTTGCCGCTTATAGTGAAATGTCAGGAGATGTGTGGAATTTCTCTGCTTTATTTATTGGAAGAATTGCATGCTGTACACTTACAGGCTTATACAGGAAGGTGAGGCACAAAGCATAGAAATGCTGCACAGCAAGAGATGGGAACTGCTCTTTTACTGATCTGACTTGCAATCTGCTGTGGCCTTCACCACTGCACTGCCTAATTGTAAACTGTGGCATGCTGCTGTTTCAATCCATCCTGCTACTTTTTCTTTACAGTGAAATCTATAAAAAAGTTAATCCAAAAGAAAAAAAAGTCAGGTATCATTCTGTTTTCATCTGCCTTCAATCCAGTTTTCTTTGAGATTCTAGAAATATAAACTGGAAATGCAATAAAAAGTGCAAGAACGGTTTCATAAATGTAAAAAATGTACAGTATTACAAAAATAGTTAAACAAAATACTGTACGTTACTGATATGAATGCGATTGTAGTTATTTTCCTTGTAAAGTGACTGATGTGGATTACCGTAATATGCATCACTTTCTGAATATATATATATATATATATATATATATATATATATATATATATATATATATATATATATATATATATATATATATATATATATATATATATATATATATATATATATATATATTATTATTATTATTTTTTTTCTTTTCTTTTTTTTTAGTAAACACAAAAAGTAAAAATGATTCAACTCAGAGTTAGGACTGCAGACAATACAGGGGTGTCTTGTCGTGGCCTCTGCAGCTTATGCATGTATTTGCAAACGTTTGTAAACTAAACACTTTAATGTGGATTGGGATACAGGATAATTTGGTTTGTTGCAGGCTGGCAAGTTGAGATGTTTTTATTCTTTGTTTTTTTTTGGACATGCTTCACCGTTCTATGTGCTCCTTGCTGTTAAGGCCAGTTAAAGGTTGGGGCAGTTGCTTGTTTGTTTGCACCTGTGTACACATACCCGGTACAGCAGTGGTTCTCAACTCCTGTCCTCAGGACCCACTAAGGTCCGGTTCACACTGAGGCAGCACGACTTACAGCGCGACTGCCTCAGACGACCCAGACGCGACTGCTGCGGAGTCGTAAAGGAACCTTTTTCTAAGTCGAAGCGACTTGTGTCGTTCTGATTAGAACGGTTCCATTGTACAGAGCGGGACGCTTCTTGTAAGGTGGCTAAGTCGCCTGACAAGTCGTCCTAGTGTGAACCGACCCTTACGGGCCAGGTCTGTAAGATAACTTAAATAAGTCACAGGTGATATCATTTGCTGCTCAGTTATTGCAGTACTTCAAATCTGGCCTGTTAATGGGTCCTGAGGACAAGAGTTGAGAACCACTGCTGTACAGGGTACAGATAAGGAGAAATATAATTCAGGGGGTTAGATGTAAGATGTCTGAGAAACAATACTCCCGTCCAACCGGAATGCAGCAGCTATTGAACAAGGGGTATAGTATGGAAAACAAGTGTTGCTGTTGATGACTAAAGCTGGTCATACACCAGTAGCATTTAGTTAAAAACATTTTTTCAGAATGTTTGTTTAATTTTCCAATTTTTAATGGATTCAAATCTTTTGAACATAGTGACAAAAAAAGGTGCAGTATAACAATGTTTCATCAAGCAAATTATATTATAACAGTGAATGTGGTTTTTGTTTGGGAAATTCCATTCATTTCAAAATGGAATGTGTAAAGCAAATTACAAAGTACTTTTGAATGAGATTTGTCAAGTCATTAGTGGCATTAATGAATGTACTGACAAGATCTTTTGTATGACTGTTCATACAAAAATCTACTACGATATGGCAGGCTTTAGTTTGGATTAATGTTTGAAACTAGGTTGTGAAAAAAATGCTGACCAGTAACAGAGGTATGCCTATGCAACCACTAGTAAGGAAATGTCTAATGTCCAATATCAAATTCTCTCAGCTCCAGTGGCCATTCAGGATCATCTGGAGGATGGAACGCTGGCCATGTTGGAATGGGCATGAAGGGTATGCATGACACTACCCCACAGGAGACAGAAAGGAAGGTCACCCTGCGGGCCAGTATATAGTGAATTCTTCTATAGCTAAAGAAGTGTTGTGGGAAGTATGTGTGCCACATATCATGAATTCTAACAGAACAGCTAGCTCTCAGAAAATGATCAAAGTTTGTGAAACACTGCTTTCCATGTCTGTTTTTTGTACATTGCATTCTAGCATATAAAATAAAATGGGCGCACAAGGCTGAAAACGCGTTAACATCTGCTGTCTTGATATTATGTCTTATGGAGAATCAATACATTTTGAAGATTTTTAAGCGCAAGCAAGACGAGTTGCTGATCACCTCTCTTCACATTCTAGTATGCGTGGTATATGTCCAAGCCAATTTGTGGACTCACACCCAAAGATGTCACAATTCTCCCAATTTTAACGCAACTCAAGCAGGACTGCTTTAACGCTCTTTATATGTTTCAATAAAACCTCCAGCACCATCAGAACACAGATGAGCGCAGGTGAAAACAACATGTCCCATTCTCCTGAATTGATCTGCATTCAGTAGAGCCAGTGTACACCACATACACAAAGAAAAGGAACCATCCAGTACATCATTTTGGACCTTGGTAATGGAGGTTGTTGTGGCCCAAATACAACAAGGTCTTGAGTGACCCTAATAACTTCTATAGTTCATTAAACCTGCACCAATAGGCGTAACTAATGTACACTGGTATGCCTCATAGCAAGCACACTGCTGGTAGGCTTCAATGAATTCTGTACAACATGGTACAAATCTGCTTGAGCTCCTCTCAGTGGGGAATGCTGATGGGGTTTGCTTCTCCACCAACACTCATCTGCCTGTAGCTATAAAACAATCCCTATGTATAGCTGTATCCAAGAGAGACAGAAAAGCAACAAAGCACATAATTCAGTCAGATAAACACAAACACATCTATGAATAGACCTAAGAAAAAACAAAACTTAATTTAAACACTGCTGGAATCCAATAATAAGAATGATCTGAAAGCAGAAAAATGTGTGTGCTGGGACATAAAATCAAAGCAGAACAAGGTCACTGACCCAACATTTTCACCAACAGCATTAGGAGTGTTCCCTTTTAATTAGACAAGTTACACCAGTTAGTATTAGAAAATAAGCCCGCACCATGTGCCCCTCATGACTGCTGTTAGTAACAGATCCTGTACACACAATGGTTTTTTTTTTGTTTTGTTTTTTAAAAGGACAAAATAATTATTAAATGAAGGAAAGTAGCTGTGAAAATGTAAAAGACTTTGGGGTTGATTTACTGAAGACAAATAAATTGCGACTTTGCAAGTGTAGTTGCACTCTGCAAGAGCATTTGCACCAGAGCTTAGTAAACGAGTAAAAGCGCCACCGACTTCCATCATCCAATTATGTGCAAGCAAAAATGCGTTTTTTTTTATGGTCCGTGTATGCGATTGGTAATCTTTGCAAAGTGAAGCTTCACCTCATTTATAAAACTAAGCGCTGAAGTATATATTCTTTCAGATGGCAACTGCACTTGCAAAGTCCACATCCTACTTGCATTTAGAAAAACAACCCCTTTGCCCCTGCATTCACAACTACTATGTCACGCCAGGAATATGTTCCCCCAGTTTACAGTAGTTTTAATAGCAAGGGGGTGACTATCACATGAAGTGAGTGGATGTTACAACCCAAAAGTTGCAGACTACAGGTCCTAATAACCAAAGCAAGGTAAGTGAATCCATTCTAGGGAAATCTTACACCTACCACTGAATTGTCCATGGATTACACGTTATCAAAAATTACTGCTGGAGGCATGAGGCTTCCTTGCTTGGCTCTGTCATATCTGCAGCAAGAGTGGTCAGGGTTTCTGGCATGATCATCTTTCCACTGAGATACATCAAACTCCCAGTATCTACACAAAACTGAAATATCAGGTGTTAGCTGGATGACACTTTTAAACCAATGTGTGTACTGGTACCATTAGAAAGAATAAAATCCCACTCACCGTGATAAGGTCATGCTAGGCATGTCAGCCTATAGGCAAAATACCAGTTACTTTATTTTTAGTGGAAAACATTAAGATGTCATGCAGCAGTCTCTGCAGAGCACCCACAATACGTGCCACCAAAATGCTAAAAATTACCCGGTTTATAGGAGTCGTGTTTCAAGAAGGCTAAGCCCTCAGAGGTGGCCTTTATCAAAGCATATCCTCTGAGTAACCTCCCCAGTCTTCATTCTGGCTCTATAAATATAAAAATCACAAGGTAAAAAATGTGGTTTCTTTAGTGATTACTGTCCATCTCTTTTAAATGCTCTTGATAATATATGTGATTATTTATAGATTACTGAGCAAAGTCTGTCTCTTGTGACAATGGCAAAGCATAGCTACCCTTGGGGTAACTAAATAATAAGAGAAGGACTCTTCTTTCCACCAGGCTCAATAGATGCAGTTTACCATCTGGCACCATTTCCAAATGAATCCCTCAAAATCTCAGCTACAATTATTGTCCCTCTTGATTTAGTTTCTATCTCTTTACTAGAGGTTTACTTCTAAACGGCTCACAATTGTCCTGAGCTTCCGGCATTATGTGGGCGGTTTTAACCCTTTTCCGCCCGCTAGCGGCCGAATAGCGCTGCTAAAATGACGGTAAAGCGGCGCTAAATATAGTACCACTTTACCACCGACGCCCGCCCCAGTGTGAAAGTAGCTTTATTCAGAAACTTGTTGAAAGCCCCTGAGTAAAAAAACTGTGTAAAGACCTTGAGTAATGTTACGTATAGGCAAGTAAAGGTGCTTTAGCGTATAGACAAGTACATTTCTTCTGCATTGCCATTGTTGTAATATACTCACGTAAACATGCTTATAGATGCGTAAACACACATATGCTTGTAAATTACTGCATGTAACATTTTCTATTTTTGTTTTACGGCTCTGTACTCAACGCTGTATTACTGAATCTTTACTCAGCAGTGTGCATTGTTCATAAGACAACAATGCATCTCATTAACACATTTGCCGCTTTTTACTCCTGTGTGCAAGAAGCCTTAGACTGTAGACTCCAAGTGTAAAAACTTGTCCAGGCATGTTCAGCCTCCATATATAGTGCCCTTCAAAAGTATTAGCCCCCTTGCTATTCTTGCTTTGTTGCATTACAGTCCTCCTTCCAAAAGTCAATACTTAGTAGAGCCACCATCTGCAATTACAGCTGCAAGTGTCTTGGTATATGTCTTTGTTAGCTTAGCACATTTAAACACTGGGATTTTTGTCTACTCCAATCTCCAAGTCATGCCGCAGATTCTCCATTGGATTGAGTTTTGGGCTTTGACTAGGCCATTTCAAGACATTTATGTGAATACTATTGCAAGGCACTGCATCTATGGCTATTTTTTTGACATGTAGGTTTCCCCGAATGGAATCATATAGGATATACTGTAGCGTGACAATTACCTGAAATCCAAAAGCTGTCCTCAGAATTTTTTTTTTTTTTCCCAAGAGCAATTCAATTACTTCAACCTGACCAATTCTTAAGGAACTGGATATTTTCCAGAAAGAATCAAGCAACATATTAAGGAAGAAGCCAATAGAATAGAAATAGGATGACTTTCCAGAGGTGAAATTTTCAATCTTCGTAAAATTAACTTATGATTGGCTCATATACACAACTATTTGCAGAATAATTAACAATAATTAGTTATTCTGTCACTGGTGTTAACTCGCTTATAGTCCACTCTCTGCCTCACTGGCCAAACCAGAGAAATATTGCTTCACCAGCCAAGGAGCAACTTCCACTAGGCAAAGTTGCTCAATGATTCTGCCACAAGCATGTCAAACTGAAAATAGGATTTTTATACCAGTTTACCTGTAAAATCCTTTTCTTTTGAAGTACATCACAGGACACAACGCCATAGTAATTACTATGTGAGATGTCCCAGAGAAATGCTGAGGGGAGGGAGACAACAAAAGTAGGGCACCATGAGATCAGAGGACTTATACTGCTGCTTGCAGTACACGGTGCCCAAAGGCAACATCCTCATGTCTTTTTACATTCACCTGATAGAATCTGGTCAATGTATGGATTGAAGACCAGGTTGCGGCCTTGCAGATTTGAGCCATGGAGGCTTGCTGATGTACTGCCCACGATACACCAACAGTCTTAGAGGAGTGTGTTTTGATTTGAGAGAGTAGAAACTACCTCTTTAAACCATAAGCTAGAACAATTACTTGTCAAATCCATTTAGAATAGTGGATTTCCATGATGCCAGTCCTCTTTTAGGATCTTCAGGCAATACGGACAAAACATCTGTTTTCCAAATCTGAGCAGTCGTCTTTAAGTAGACTGCTCTCACCAAATCAAGAGAATATAGTGATTTTTCTTCCATAGAACAGGGTTCTGGAAAAAATGAAGATAGAATAATATCCTGGTTTAGATAAAAACCTGATCCTAACTTTTTACCGAAGGTAGTACGAGGATGCTCTACTACCTTATCCTTATGAATAATAATATGGCTATTTATAAGAAAAAACAGCCAATTCTGATACCCTTCTTGCAGCAGATATGGTTACCAGAAAAAAGTTTCCTTGTCAAAAAAGGACCAAGGGAATATGTTGTATCGGTCCAAAAAAAAAGAAGACAAAAATAAATAAATAAAATTCAAGTCCCAAGGGTTCAGGGGTGACCTAGCCGGGGATTAAGCCATGTTACCCCCTGAATAAAGTTACAAGCCAAAGAAAGTGAAGCAAGTGGTCATTGAAATAATACCGATAAGGTCCAGACCTGTCCTTAGAAAGCACTCAAGACCAGCTTAATTTCTCACCCCATCTGCAGAAAGTCAAGGATTCTACCTTTGACCTATTTCCTGGGGTGAAACCCCTGGTTTCACAACAGGAGACATATGCTTCCCAGACGCCATAATATATAATTATGGAGGCCAGCTCCCTTGCATTAATCAGAATAGAACCCACTGAACCTGACAGCCCACGTTTCTTCAGAGTGTGGGTCTCAATAGCCAAACCGTTAAATTTAGCATTTGTAAAGTACGATGGAATTTCGGACCTTGCGAAAGTAGGTCTGGCCGTGATGGTAGGGTCTACTAGTCCCTTACTGTCATCTTTACGATCCCTGCATACTAAGATTTCCTGGGCCCCGCTGGAGGCCACAAGAATATCTGACTTGCCTTCTTGCTTGATCCTGCGAAGAAGTCGTGGACGCAGGCAGAATAGGAGGGAATGCATAAATCAGTTAGAACAGATTCCACGGAAATAGCAAGGCACCTGTTCTGCATGCTAGCGGATCCTTTATTTTTGACACAAAGTTGGTAATTTCCTTGTTGAACCTGAACGTAAACAGATCTATGTCTGGGATCCCCCATCTCTGACATATTGACAGGAAGATATGGGGGTGAAGGAACCATTTTCCTGGGAACAACTGCTGGCGACTCAAGTAGTCTGCCTGCCAATTTTCTATTCCTAGAATGAAAACCACCGATAGGCAATGAACATTGTTTTCTGCCCAAGCTGGGATATGATTCACCTTTCTCTGGGCCGCACAACTTCTTGTGCCCCCTTGGTGATTAATATAGGCCATTACTGTGGCATAGTCGGATTGAATCCTGGCATGACAATACCATAAACTGAAAGTTCAGGCCCTCATAACCAAGTTCTCTGCCTGAATTTCTAGAATGATAATGGGCAAGGTCATTTCTGATCTGGGCCACTTCCGTGGTAACTAAAAGGAAGGATTTTCCCCTTTGCAGAGTTTTGGATATTAACCATAAACTGAGGCTTCGGTGTACGGGTGTACCCAACCTACAGTACCTGGTATTTCCAGGTGGTCCAGCCGAGTGCTAACCAGGCCCGACCCTGCTTAGCCTCCAAGATCAGCCGAGACGGGATCGGCTTGCGAGTGAGGGAAGGATGGCATGGAGGAGACCTGGAAGCCTCCGCCGAGTAGGGGCGGTGAAAGAAAACGGCATTGCTAATCGTTTTCAGTTCTCCATTATACTCAGCCTCATGCAGGGGGGGGGGGGAGAGTTCAGCCTAGGTGGAGGTGTCCAGAGGAAGAAAACTTACCGGAGGTCTGCCTGCAAGCCGGAGGAAAAAAATTCAAAAACTCCACTTATCTTTTCCGCTGCAGGGTTTTCTGAGGTAAAACCAACAGACCCAATCTTAACCTTTCACAGTGGGTTGTGTTAACAAACCTTCAGGAACGGGGGACCCTCGGGGAACCCACAATCCTGGACCTGTAATAGCACCCGCCAGTAAATCTTTGTGGTCTTAATACCAACTTAATACTGGATCCCGGGGTCCAGCTCTCTAAAAAGAGAAGCATTTCCAAGCAAAGACTTTGTTTCTTCGGACACGAGGCCTGGGTACCATTCAATTTGTCCTAAAAGACACTTTGAATGGATCTGGCTGCATGTTTAGCCCCAACAAGGATTTCTCCAGTGGAGCTCAGCACAGCACATCTTCACTCGTGACCAACCCCTTAGAAACTGGCAAAAAAACTGAGATGCTTCCGGTATGGGAGGGGTTATATAGCATATAGGGAGGCAACTTCCTGTTTAGGATGTGCCAGTGTCCAGCACCTGAAGGTGGACTATAACCCACATAGTAATTACTATGGCTCTGTGTCCTGTGATGTACAATTAAAGAAACCTAGTGTTTAGTTTTGCATGGTGGAAGGGTTGAAGGCTTGGACAGGTGTTCCTCCTTGAGAGAACACTCTGTTTGTCCCGATGACCATTTTCACAGCTAGTGAAAGTTAAAAAATAAAAAAAGTAATCACTAGAACATTTATACAGAAGAAAAAAAGGGAGTTAGCAAAATCTTCCAATGGGGCACCTGTCTGAGAGGGGGATTTTCCTCACTTTATAAAGATTTCCTCGTACTTCCTGTTGTGTCTTCAGGGCAAGAAGTGATAGGAAATCAACCTAACAGGTTTTAGGTATCCCCTATTCATGGGATATGCAATTAGCGGACCTCCAGCTGTTGCAAAACTACAAGTCCCATCATGCCCCTGCCTCTGGGTGTCATGCTTGTGGCTGTCAGAGTCTTGCTATGCCTCATAGGACTTGTAGCTCTGCAACATCTGGAGGTCCGCTAATTGCATATCCCTGCTCTATTCTATCCCACTCAAAATAAAAAGGTTTAGGCTTTAGATACACTCCAATGAATTAGCAACAAAGGCCTTAAATGTTGTCATTATTATAATGCAGGATTTATAAACCACCAACAGTTGGCACATGTGTTAAAAAATGGAGGATACAGTACAGTAACAGTTAAAATATAAGAGGGATCAAGGGCCCTGCTTATTAGAGTTTACAAAGCTGGCCATACACTGTGGGAATTTTGGTTGGTTCGCCCTGCTGGCCCCACTTTATTCAAAGTCAATCTTTCCAATGCTTTTGGTCAAAGAAACCCACTGGAGAATTAAAAAAAAAAAAAACAAAAAAAAAAAAAAACAGCCAGCTATCATAATGCAATAGCCACAGCAGGAGATTTTTGTTCACCCGTGGTGTATAGCGTGGATGGAGGAATCTGTTAGTCTTTTTCCTTTAGCCTCTGAGCTGAATTAAAAAAAAAAAAAAAAAAGAAAAAAAAAAAAAGTATATGGCCAGCCTAAGTTTAATTCACCCCAGCAGGTTAAACTTGGCCCATTATGCTTATTTGGGAAGCTATATTAAATAATTCTTATACTTCACAATATAAATGAAAATCAGATATCAAGTATTATTAATAAAGTAATTCAAGCTACATTTTCTTCCTACTCAACACTCTGCTGGCACTAGTTTTACTATCTGACGTTACTAAAAAGCAATATCTTCTAGGGAATCAAAAGGTCATACATTTCATTAAAGGCAACAAAGTAAAAACTAAATGGAAAAAGGGCAAATGGTAATGATAACCAAGAACTATCATTATTTTAATTGAAGGTATATAGAAAGAAAAGTACAATCTTTGTATTTGTTTTAGAAAAATATGTGACTGCAACCAACTTAATGTAAATATTCTTACTGCAATAAGGTTTTAAAACGTGTAGTTTGTAAATACTGTATACATGTTTATAGTTGGACAGCAACATTTGTCCATTACATCATGCAGGCTGTACCTCCTGATTCCTAAGGGCCGGTTCACACAGGGAGCGACACGAGGCGACACGACTTGCCGTGCCGCGACCTGACAAGTCGCCCCCGTTCTGTACAATGGAACCGTTCTAAGAGGAGCGACTCGAGTCGCTCCGACTCAGAAAAAAGGTTCCTGTACTACTTTTGGGCGACCTCGGGGCGACTTGCATTGACTTCTATACAGAAGTCATTTGCAAGTCGCCGCTGAGGTCGCGGCGAGGCAAGTCGTGTCGCCTCGCATCGCCCCCTGTGTGAACCGGCCCTAATGCTACACGGTGATTGTACTTTAGTGTTCTTTGCTGTCATTGCAAGTTAGACTAACTGAAAAGAAAGGATCGCCTTTTGGATAATTATATCACTTCAGCTGGAATGCTGACCACTGTCTGTGATATACAGATAGCCAGTGGATGGGGTCATGTGTACAATAACTAATATGTAAAACAGAGAATCAAATCATTAAAATGTGTAGTTGCAACACTTTTGGTTGCTGTAGGTTTCTGAACTTACTGGATATTAACCTTTATACTAGTATTAGCATGTATAACGCAATGTAGAGAAAAACTTTAACGTCAGTATTTATAACTAAATACAACAGATGTTGCTGGAACGTGTGTAAACATGTCTCTGCATAATGCAATCAATAATACTTTTTCTGCCCCAGTATTTTATAATGTAAAAAGGCCAAGTGAAAGCACTTTAGTGCTACACTGACAGGAGGGAAATGTGCTTTATTTCATCTTCAGCTACAGATAATTCCACTCTACTTGCACACATATGGGAGCTGAATGCACTGTACTCCTTGACCAATGAGAGCGAAGTGCATTCTCAATCTACACCACGAGGCAACTAAGTACACTGTGCATATCTATGGGATGTCACTATCCTATAATCCAAGACAGTGAGGTACTAAATGCAGTGTATACATTGTCTCCCGTTGGTCTAGAACAGGGGTCTCCAAACCTTCTCTAAGCAAAGTTAAAGTGAAAGGAAATGCTTCTATTGTTCTCAGCCCAGGAAGCTGCCATCTTGACCTCTGTTTAATCTTCAACTGCCAAGATGCTGCACATGTGATCAGTTATGACAACAGTTATTGACAGTTTGGTTGATAGCACAATCGATCTGACAGTTAAATTGATGGGTTTACTTACGCTTTAATTGCCATTTGGGTTTGGGGGGCAGACTGTGACCAGTGGGATTAGAAAACACCCTGGCTATAGTGGGAGTAAACAATGCCCCATCATGGGTTTTAGTGGAAAGATAGTGCCCCACTGTTGGTGTCAATAGGAGGAATGGTGTTCCAAACACTGGTGTCAGTGGAAGGAATAGTGCCCCCTCAATGGTGTCAGTGTAAAGAATAGTGCCCCATCATTGATTTTAGTGGGAAAAATAGTGTCCCATTGTTGGTATCAATGGGAGGAATGCTGCCCCATTGTTGGTATTTTGGGGAGGAATAGTGCCCCCGCATTGGTGTCCGTGAATGGAATGGTGCCTCAAGGGCCGGATAAAGGAAAGAAAAAGGGCCATATTCAGCCCACGGGCTGCAGTTTGGGAACCACTGGTCTAGAAGGAAACTGTCCTTTGCTCCTTTGTAGACAAAAGGGAAGCCAAGTGCACTGTACCTCTAGACCAGTTGCAGATAAATAAATTGTACTTTCAAGGCAAAGAGTGCCAGTGCACTGTCCTTCTAGACCAAGGGTCTCCAAACATTCCAAAGGGCCAGTTTACTGTTCTTTACATTCTTTACATTTTTAGGATCCCTGTGGTCAGTGGGAGTAGAACATGAGCAGTCTTGGTGGTCAGTGAGTGTAAGCAATGCCTGTGGTCAGTGGGAGGAGAAATAGTGTCCCATCATCGGTTAGTGGCAGGAATAGTATTCCACCATTTACATTAGTATGAGGAATAGTACCCCATTGTTGTTGGTATAAGTGGCAGGAATAGTGCCTCATCATTGAGTTCAGTAGCAGGAATAGTGTTCCAACATTTATATCCTGGGAGGAATAATAACCCCTCATTGGGGTCAGTGGGAGAAATAGTGCCCCATTGTTGTTGCTATCAGTCAAAGGAATACTACCCTATCATTGGTGTCAGTGGAACAAATAGTGTTCCACATTTAAATCAGTGGGAGGGATGGTGCCCCATCATTGGTGTCCGTGGGAGGGATGGTGCCCCATCATTGGTGTCCGTGGGAGGGATGGTGCCCCATCATTGGTGTCCCTGGGAGGGATGGTGCCCCATCATTGGTGTCCCTGGGAGGGATGGTGCCCCATCATTGGTGTCCCTGGGAGGGATGGTGCCCCATCATTGGTGTCCCTGGGAGGGATGGTGCCCCATCATTGGTGTCCCTGGGAGGGATGGTGCCCCATCATTGGTGTCCCTGGGAGGGATGGTGCCCCATCATTGGTGTCCCTGGGAGGGATGGTGCCCCATCATTGGTGTCCCTGGGAGGGATGGTGCCCCATCATTGGTGTCCCTGGGAGGGATGGTGCCCCATCATTGGTGTCCCTGGGAGGGATGGTGCCCCATCATTGGTGTCCCTGGGAGGGATGGTGCCCCATCATTGGTGTCCCTGGGAGGGATGGTGCCCCATCATTGGTGTCCCTGGGAGGGATGGTGCCCCATCATTGGTGTCCCTGGGAGGGATGGTGCCCCATCATTGGTGTCCCTGGGAGGGATGGTGCCCCATCATTGGTGTCACTGGGAGGGATGGTGCCCCATCATTGGTGTCACTGGGAGGGATGGTGCCCCATCATTGGTGTCACTGGGAGGGATGGTGCCCCATCATTGGTGTCACTGGGAGGGATGGTGCCCCATCATTGGTGTCACTGGGAGGGATGGTGCCCCATCATTGGTGTCACTGGGAGGGATGGTGTCCCATCATTGGTGTCACTGGGAGGGATGGTGTCCCATCATTGGTGTCACTGGGAGGGATGGTGTCCCATCATTGGTGTCACTGGGAGGAATCATGCCTTATCAGTGTTGTCAGTGGGAGGAAAAGTACCCTAAGGGGCAGATAAAAGCAAGCAAAGGGCAGCACACTGGAGACCACTGTTCTAATCCAACAAGAACCAAGTGCAGTGTATGTCTATACCAATGAGTGCCAGGTGCACTCTACCTCTAATCCAATAGCAGCCAAGTAGACTTTACTTCTATACTAATGGGTGCCAAATGCATTTACATCTTATACAGTGGAAGTCTACAGCACCACACATAATCAGCCATAACATAGGAAACCAAGGGTCACATACTTTTAGTAGGAGTGAGTGCACAGTACTTTTACACTAGGGGCAGCAAAAAAAAAAAAAAAAAAAGTACACAAGCAGCTGCACTTTATCTCTATAACAATAGTAATCAAGTGTAATAGGGCAATTGCACGTCTTTGTTAAGGGTAATCAAATATACTCTGCTACTATATGGCTAAAAGTTCCACTAGTAAACAGACCACGGGGGCTAAACTTTAGATCTAATAGGTGGCTGCAGCTATTGCAGAACAGTTTATAAAAATACCCAATCAATAAGGTAAAAGGGTCTCGATAGTTTTTAATTTAATCTAACTGAAACAGCAATGATCACAGATTTCCTGCTTACAGGAGAGGAAATTACAGTGCTTGGTGAAACAGCACAGAACACTGAAGTCCATGATTGGGCGCGATAGGCAGGGAGCATCTGCTGACTGCTGCAGACTCCAGATCCTTGTACAAATGGGATATTTCCTACACACTGTGTCCATTTCATAAACTCACAGTACTGTCTATTCTGGGAATAAGACTTTTTTTTTTTCTTACAGAATAGAGATGTAGTTACTCATTACTTCTGTGTGAGGAAAGAACCATCCAGCAAAAAATAATACACTAGTTAAGTTCCTATAATGCAACTAAAGAGGCTTCCCATATGAATATAATAAAAGTACTGATTAAACTGTGATTAAATATTTCAGTTTCTTAAAAAAAAAAAAAAAAAAAAAAAAAAGGAGAGGTTGTCTGACATAAGCCATAGGTTATATGCATTACCCACTCCGAGCAATGAACTAGTTTGGTTAGTATTGATAATCTTAGTAAGATTAGTGCTTAAGAACAATACCTGAAAAAAGTGTCAAAGAAGACAGTCTAGCTTCTGGAATTCAGCAATGAAATAGTAGAGAAGCACACAAAGACATCAGAATAGACACACACCAGATACAATACATTAGGCACAACACAATAGACACAAAAGGTGAAAGAAATAACCTTGATAGATCAAATAAAATTGTAATTGGATATTAGAATGCAGGCTATTGATAAATGCTGCCATTCTTATATTAACACATAAGAGTATACTTGAACTATAGCAGAGTACAGCACAGAAATTAACTGGATAATGCAAAAGCAACATGCAGTACTAAACAGATGAAGGCATATCAAACCAAAGCTCACTTGCTGACAACAAATTTTTTCCCCAGAAATACTGTGGGATGGGATCAAGATACAGAAGGGATTGCTAAATATTCCCAGGTCATACGGGTTTATAACAAGTACACGAAACCCCAAGTGCTGGATGAATAATCCAATTATAAGGCCCCATCTTTGCAAGAACGACATACGTTAACCTCAGATAGAATCAAGATTTCGAATCTCGCCAGCTAAACTGAAAAAAATTGGAAGCAGTGGATAACATACTTGCACTTTAATAAGGCCCACACTAACTGGCATAGGTATATGGTATATGTCTGCTGAAAGCAATTACGTTATGAACAAAAAAAAATTAAACCGGAGGACCCGATTGAGGTATTTGGCATATGGCTCAGTGATCTACAAGATCGACTGCAGGTGGTTAGGCTACAAAAGTTGGTGCCAAGATGGCGAGGTTGGACATGCCACCATCAGGGGTTAGTAGCAGGAAGCAAAAGATATGGTGGCAACATAAGCATGCGGTAGGTAAAGTCATTCTCCTTACCTCTTGTAGCAGGTCGGCCTGCTCGATGGCTTTAAGAACGTTTTTCTTTGACGTTTCCTGTACCTCTCCTCCCAAAAGAAATTCATCCAGGATAAAATAGGCTTTCTCAAAATTAAAGATGATATCAAGCTCACACACCTGAAAGGCAGAGAAGATGAGCATGTCTTCAGGAATAACGACACACAGAACAAATGTTTCAACAGCAATCCGTACATCAGAATAAGTGATAACATTTCCAGTATATATGGATATAAAAATGGTACAGACAAGCTCTTGTAACTGAAATAGCTTTACAGCCAGCTTTCTAAAGATGAAATTGGAGCTAAAACCTTGAGACAGCTAGGAAATGGTTTACATTCCCTTTCAGTTTTCCAATAGGATTTGACCACGGTTAGCATAATTGAAGTTATTATTTTTTTGCAAACTGATCTTACTACATGCATAACAAATTCATGAACAAAGTAATTACTAGATATTACATTTCAGTCATGATTATAATCCTTGTGTTGGTCAAGTTCACCAATTCTAATCTAAAACACAATTTGGGGGATTAGCCACCAGCAGAAGAGCAAAGCCATCTCAGAACATAAAATTACACAGGGCTAGATGCAAATATAACATTACATAGAGAAATAGACAATCACTATGTATGTGCAGTTGTCTTGCTTTAAAGTGTATGTAAACCCAATCAGTGAAATTTGAACCAGACACATCTGTAGTGTTTTTTATCTCTGTCCAAAGCCCCAAGTCCTGTGTCTCTATGCTACTCCGTTCTTCTGTTATTAGCATAACTTCTGACAAGTTTTCAAAGACGGGAGATAAAAGCATCTGGAAATATGTGTTGAGGTGGGTGCTATAAGTAGATTAGTAGAGAGCTTGTCTATTAACAGCACTGCTCTGCACATGCATTCCTTCCTCTGCCTATGAGGAGAGGGGGTGTGTGCCTTTCCTCCAATCAGCTCTCACACAGTGTATGCAAAGACGCCACTCCCACTGCTGAAACAGGAAGAAAAAAAATCTAACAGGATGTGCACTTTCTAAACAGCATATAAAGCTGAATGACAGCAGATATACAAATAAAACTTATGTAGGGAGATTTGTTTCATCTCTGTGCATCACCTGAGGCTATTCACTTCACTGGGTATAGGAGAGGATTTACATTCACTTTAATCTCAGTTGGCTCTGAAAACATGTACTGACCTACTCAACAGCTCATTTGTTTTTTTTTGGATTTGTGATTGACTTTCTAAGTTGCCATTTGCTTTAATACATGTTTATACTGGTTAAAGTGTTTTTCTTTAACCTCTGAATTGGAAATAAAGAAAGCATATTATTCTATTGTATTTACTTGCCCCAATCAATAACACCTAGTGTGATTTTCCTCCCTCTGCTATCTCCACTCGTGGATTTCCCCATGAAGCAGTGTACAGGGGGTGTGTTCATTTCCTCCACTCAGGTCTCAGATTACACTCAACTCAGCTCCCCTGTCCATACTGTGCAGTGTGCGACAGTATTCCATCTCTAAGCTTAGAAATGCTGTGTAAACTCTATGACTCTATGACTATCCCAGCGGCTCTAGTTCATACCAGTGCAGTCAGTTTCCACTGCAGAAAAAAAAAAAAAAAAAGAAGAAGTACAGCATGCTGCATTTTTTCTGCACATGACTGTACTGCAACCTAGCAAATTGTATCAAAAACACACTGGAAATGCGTGTGGTGTGAACTGTAAGCAGACACTGATCCGGAACGTATGAGTGCATTTTTGTGGTGTGAACTGTCCCTAAAAATGCTTGCACTGTGTTTTCCATGTATTCCAATGGCTCTAGTTCACACCAATGCAGTCAGTTCCAGGTCAGTTTCCAGTGCACACACTGACCGGAAGCTGACTGCATTGGTGTGAACTAGAGCCATTGGAATACATGTAAAACACTGTGCAAGCATTTTTAGTGCAGAAAAAAAAGCGCCTTAGAACTGCAGCTGGTGTGAACTGGCCCGAAGACCGGGCTGTGGCTAAACAGGTTCAGCTTACATAGAAGGATTTGTTTAATCCCTCTGTATCACCTGAAAACTTCAGTTTGTAAAGTAGTTTACAACCACTCTAATCCTTGCTTAAGCAGCATAAGACAAAGAATATCAAATTGCAGAGTAAAGAGTGAAAAACATTCTTCCACAAAAGGAAAAGCAACCTGTGTTTTAAGAGAAACCGTAAGAAAGCTGCCTAAAGAATATGATTTTGCTTCTTAAAGTTTTAACGAGAATTAAATTTTTCACACAGAGTACATCATTTCAGGACATTGTAATTAGACTTACGCTGCCAAAATACTTGTCCAAAAGCTCCACATAACGATGAATTATTTCTAGAGTGATCAGCTCATTGTCCTGGTCTTCAATGGCGCAGCAGAAGTAAAGGCTGGCGTACCTACACATAGAAGGAATCATTTTCAGAGATGATGCCTACCAGATATTGGTATATAAAAATACAGATATATAGTGACTGTCATTATAATAAAAGAAAAATAGTAGATACATTTACAAATTATTATTAAGAGGTATATGGGGAGGTGGGGGGGGGGGGGGGGGTTAAAGAATAGGCCACCCTAAACCAATATTACATAACCATAGAATTGGCTTGGATGAGTAACCCCCCCCCCCCCCCCCCACACACACACACACACACACACCCTAGTAAACCTCTTGGGTATCTGGAATCGGGGTACCTTCATAGTTCCCCGATTCCTCTCCACAATTATAAACATATCACATCCTTACTTCTGGATTCTACTCACCCAGCAAGACTCTTTTTTTTATTTTTTTAACTTCCACAATATCTGTGGTTCAGAGTGATAGAAACTCCATGAAAGATCTCTAACCGATCGAATCGCCTATAAAGGTTAACGGTACTCCACTGTCTAGTACAGGGGACTCCAAACTTTCTAAACAAAAGGGCCAGTTTACAGTCATGCAGACTTTGGGGGGGGAGTCGGACTGTGCCCAGTGGGAGAATAGTACCCCGTCGCTGGTGTCAGGGGGAGGAATAGTGCCCCGTCGCTGGTGTCAGGGGGAGGAATAGTGCCCCGTCGCTGGTGTCAGGGGGAGGAATAGTGCCCCGTCGCTGGTGTCAGGGGGAGGAATAGTGCCCCGTCGCTGGTGTCAGGGGGAGGAATAGTGCCCCGTCGCTGGTGTCAGGTGGAGGAATAGTGCCCCGTCGCTGGTGTCAGGGGGAGGAATAGTGCCCCGTCGCTGGTGTCAGGGGGAGGAATAGTGCCCCGTCGCTGGTGTCAGGGGGAGGAATAGTGCCCCGTCGCTGGTGTCAGGGGGAGGAATAGTGCCCCGTCGCTGGTGTCAGGGGGAGGAATAGTGCCCCGTCGCTGGTGTCAGGGGGAGGAATAGTGCCCCGTCGCTGGTGTCAGGGGGAGGAATAGTGCCCCGTCGCTGGTGTCAGGGGGAGGAATAGTGCCCCGTCGCTGGTGTCAGGGGGAGGAATAGTGCCCCGTCGCTGGTGTCAGGGGGAGGAATAGTGCCCCGTCGCTGGTGTCAGGGGGAGGAATAGTACCCCGTCGCTGGTGTCAGGGGGAGGAATAGTACCCCGTCGCTGGTGTCAGGGGGAGGAATAGTACCCCGTCGCTGGTGTCAGGGGGAGGAATAGTACCCCGTCGCTGGTGTCAGGGGGAGGAATAGTACCCCGTCGCTGGTGTCAGGGGGAGGAATAGTACCCCGTCGCTGGTGTCAGGGGGAGGAATAGTACCCCGTCGCTGGTGTCAGGGGGAGGAATAGTACCCCGTCGCTGGTGTCAGGGGGAGGAATAGTACCCCGTCGCTGGTGTCAGGGGGAGGAATAGTACCCCGTCGCTGGTGTCAGGGGGAGGAATAGTACCCCGTCGCTGGTGTCAGGGGGAGGAATAGTACCCCGTCGCTGGTGTCAGGGGGAGGAATAGTACCCCGTCGCTGGTGTCAGGGGGAGGAATAGTACCCCATCGCTGGTGTCAGTGGGAGGGATAGTACCCCGTCGCTGGTGTCAGTGGGAGTAATAGTATCCCATCGCTGGTATCAGTGGGAGGGATAATGCCCCATCGCTGGTGTCAGTTCGAGGAATAGTGCCCCACTTTTGGCGTCGCGGCAGGAATAAGGCCTCAGAGGCTGGACAAAGGCAAGCAAAGGGCTGCAGTTTGCAGAGCACTGGTCTAGTACATGGAAACTACAAAAAAAACACAGGTAGACCAGGCAACACAACTATTTGCAGTCCTCATGAGCCCACCGTCTACCTATCTGTCCATTTAGAATCCAGTCTCTGCTAACTGAAGATATGGATTGAAAGGGACAACTTAGAGATTTTGTAGACAAATAACATAAGCCCATTGTCCTGGGCTCTCCGTGTATTACCACAGACCGATCCCCCATCTCCCCCATATTATCTAGTGAGTATTTACAGTTTTTACTTGCTCAGCAGATAGAAAAGTGTCTCTTGGAAAGAAATAGGCAATGAGCCATTTGCAAATGATCTCAAGCATGGGAAGAACTGTGCTCTTCTCTATGGACCCGACAGTTGAATAAAATACACATGCAGTAATTAGTCTCTAGGAGATCCCTTAAAATGTCTAAAATATTATAGCTACATTTTTTTGCTTCTACCATCCCCCTCCCAGGCTCCCAAAACTATCTATCTTTTTAGCTTCTGCATTGGGCTGCCTGACTTCTGAAAATAAAAGCAGTATTAAACCCAACAGCAAACCTTTATTATATTGGTTGTATTTGTTTCCTTTTTTTAGGCTTTCTTGATCCAGCCAGCAAGTCTGGATTTCACAAGCACAAGTTCTCCAGCAGAATGGGTCAGTTTACATGGAGTAGACAAACCAATGAACATTGGCAGAGGTGATTAAAATTATCAGATTTTATTTATTCACACAAAAACTTTATCCCTAATGGAATTTTTTTTTTGATGTAACATATTATAAACTGTGATCTGGAGAGTTTGGCTTCAATTTGTTAATTTGTTAGAGTAACTAAAGCTGCTAATACTGTACTTTCAAGCCTCCCCCCAGACTGACAATGGTGCTGTCTGCTGTGCCTCTTGTGCTCATGCCACCAGAATTGTCTTACTAATACAGCACAGGAAAAAAAAGCCAAAAATGAATGCAGCCACCAGATCTAATGATTGGTAAGCTGAATTATAATAATCTTTTGGGTTTGGTACCACTTTAATGAAATACTGGGCTGTATTCTGGGGATAGGGGGTTGGGAGGGTTAAAGTAAACCTGTTGCTTTTTCCTGAATAGGCAGATCACTTCCCATTATAGTAAACTTCAATAAAAAATAAAAGGCCCTCGGGCAGTTTAAGCCTTAATGGGCTAGTATGTACAAAGCCCTCCTGCGGAGCACTGCCATCGATTCCATCCTTACCTGATCGTCCTTTTCGGGTTAGCAGGCTCTGGAGATTCGAATGGTCGGACCGCAATGACGCCACTCCCGCACATATGCCCAGAGTCATGGTGGTGACAGAGCTCTCTCCGTGGATGGCATACTCCAATATGCCCTCTATTGAGAGCGCAGTGCGCATGCACCAGTGATGTCACCAGCTGCTACAAATGTGAATAGCTCCTAAACAGCACGTTTAGTAGATATTTACTGTATCTACAGTTATGCCTTATTATAGGCTTACCTGTCAGTCCAAGTCATAAAGCTCTCCACCCCTAGTCATATAGTAGTCAGAAGCAAGGGCTGAATTTCCATTTAACCCATAAAAGGCTCCAGTTAGCGGACTATAATCCCAAGGAAGCATGTGATAAATGTTCTCTGAATGGTAGGCGATAGTCACAATATGAACTTGTTAAAAAAAAATTTAAATAGTGTATTGTGCATCAATGACCTCACACCTCACTCTTGATTCAAAATACCTCTTCCGAAGACATTCTGCAGTGTAATGGATCAAAGCCAGTTTCCTCCATGACCTAAGCTAATGTCTTGCCCTGCTCATTATCTTCTTGGGCACTGGTCCCCTCACAGCCCCCATGAGTTATCCTGCCTCTGAAACCCATGAGAGAAGACTTGGTAGGTGCAAGTGTTGCCTCCATCAATAGGGGGAGTGGGCAGTAATGTTACATTCAGGTGACACCTGAAGAAAGACCCAGTAAGTGAACAGAAAACAAGAGGGGGACTTGCGAAGTAACCAAGGAATCAGGAACTAAGCTGGTCATTTGTTTTTTCATACCTGCAGGTAGTTTGGGGGGGGGGGGGGGGGGGGGGCAATGCGACTAGAATAATCTGAAGTTAGGCTTTAACATTAGCACCGCTGTTTTCCTAACAGTAAGGAAGGATAATTCAATAAGGTTACCACTGCAAGGTTTTTAATGAGCAAAATGGAAATTTTTGCAATGTGTGAAAAAACAGGCACACTTTGCCATGACGAATTTACAAAATGAAAGCTAAAAGAGCTTGTTGTGCCACCTATTACTCTGTAACCTTCACAGGTCTGGCATCCGCTACATTTCTGTGTAATTACTGACACTTTAAAAGAAAAAATTGCTACAAGCTTGTCTCTGATGGAATACCCTTGGACCTGATCCACACAGAAATGAAGCAGCCGCATCTCAGCCGCCTCTCCCCTCTTGCTAACTATGGTACGATTAAACTCAAACTGCCAGCACATTAATTTCTGAGCCCTTGCCACACAGCAGTCAGAGCAGTGGTGAGGCCCGTGGGGAAGCAGTTCAGTTTTGAGAAGATGATAATTAGGAGCATTTGTTAAGTGCTGTTCTATTCGCCCAGTAAGCCATCTCTCTTTTCTACATGGAGAAGATCTTGTCTGATTTAGTGCAAGTGGCACTTTGGCACATTAGTACAATTAAGACTCATATGGGAAATGGCACAAAAGTCAATTTGTCCTTGGAAAAAAAAAAGAATAAAATGAACAAACTAGGTGATATCTGTCAGGCAAAATTAAACTAGTCAGAAATGTGTATTTTAATATCCCACTGCTTATGTCCCATTATAAAAAAATACATTTCATTACAAAGGATAACTGTATTTTTAATTAACATAGCAGGTCTGTCACAATGGAAGAGCTAACTGCAAAACTGTAAATATAATCTGGCAACCTGCGTACTGCTGCTTCCTAATGATGTACTGTAAATGGCTGGCACAGTTGTTAGATCCTCTGACTCTCTTATACACAATTGGTATAGGCAACCGCCAATTTGGGGATGAGGACGGGGGATGGGATCTGTTTTGCACAGGCTTTTAGTGAATGTTTAATACAGACTGTAACCCCTTTCTTGTCCAAGACATCGCTCTTCTGGCCCGTATATGGAGCGATACAAGCTGGAAATAATGAGTCAATCTGGTACAAGCTGAGCGGTTTAAAAGGCATTGTACACTTTCAAATGTTTTTGTTGTTTTAACTAGATATGAATATTGTTTTCTTTCCTTACCCTGTAATGATGTGCTCACATTTTGTAGCTGTAGTTTGCAGGGTCATGACTAATCGATTCCCCTATGTCCATGCATTCATTCACCAAACTTGTCCCTAAGCAACTTATTCCAGGTTACTTAGCATCCATTGCATGACTAGTCATTTCTGTTGTACCTAATGATGTAACACACACATCTTTTGAACCACGGTGAACTGTGTTATATGCTCTCACCCACAGCAGAGCAGTAGACAGAGAGCCAGGGATTGTGGGATATGTAGTTTCTTCGCAGGATGTGTCAGTTCTCAGACTACAGACAGCAGAATGCAGAATTAACCTGTACAGTACAATGCCACACGGTTCAAATTTTTGACACCAGAATGTGATTACACTGCTATAGGCTGTGCGCACAGGGCAACAAATGACACCATGAAAGTACAAAATAAATCTTATGCAGGTGAAAACACATCTTGTGCAGGTAGGGAGGTTTATAATGCTTTCTCCTGTGGGTCATAGGATTTCTGCACTCATGTGACCCAGATTCAGCAAACGGGCTTAAAGTGGATGTAAACCCGATTCATGAAACTTGACCTAGGCACATATATCTGTAGCGTTTACTTCTCTTTCTCCAAAGCCCTGAGTCCTGTGTCTTTCTGCCGTTTCGTTCCTCTGTTATCAGCATAACTTCTGACAAGTTCTCAGAGACGGGAGATAAAACAAGCCTGAAACTAGTGTCAGGGATGTTGCTATAAATAGATTAGCAGAGAGATTGCCTTGTCACAATACGGCTTTGAAAGCATCTTCCTTCCTCTGCCTATGTGGATGGGGGTGTGCATTTTCCTGCAATCAGTTGTCATACGGTGTAAGCCCAGATTACACACCTACTGCTGAATGAGGAAGTAAAAATTCTAATACAGTGTAAGAATTATAAAGAATATAGCAAGCTGAAGACAGCAGATATGCACGTAAAACTTATGTAAGGCGATTTGCTTAATCTCTGTATCATCTGAGGCTGTTCAATTCGCTGGGTATAGGAGAGAGTTTGCATCCACTTTAAGTCTATGGTCAGCTGATGTCACAGAGCCACTTGAGACTCTGGAGGGATACAGACTTTAAATATTGGGATCTGCTCAGATACCTGAACCGGCAGCAGGCTCAGCCTCTCAGCGCACCGCTGTGAGCTTGAGCCAGCTATTCCCTTCACAGCCCAGCGCTATAGAGAGAACTGGCGGGGCAGAGCAAAAAAAAAGGTGGTTGCCAGTCACCACTCTTTGCTCAAAGAAGACCAAGAATTGAATGATCAACAGTCATGTGATCGCTCGGTTCTTGGTCTTTGGGGCAGTGGGGGACAGATGCAGAATCCACCTAGGTGAGTATGTAAGTTTGTTTTTTTTGAAAACCCATACTTGGTTTTTTTAAATAGCTGTAAGCCATGAATACAACTGGTTAATCTAATAGGGGGTCAGCACCACCCACCTATCTGCTGCTTTTAGGGGCCCCTGACACCTAAGGGCCCTTACTGCAGCTAAGTGTGGCTTTTAAAAGAAGAAATCTTCTGGTATATTTATAAAGTACAGCTCTGTGCTTTACAAATGTGCTTGCTTGGAATTCTGAAGCAAAGCCTTGTTCCGTTTCATAAATGGAAAAAGAAAAAAAAAGTGCCGCTGGGAGAGAAAGACAGTCGTAGGACTTTGTAAGGTTATGTGACCTTCTTAACAGGGAATTTTCTCTGTAATGTTATGCAGAGAACCCGCCAACAGACACACAAATCGCCATACCACGTTCTACATTTTAAAAATAAAACAAGAAACATTAACAAAACTACCGTAAGTACTTAACTCAGTGTCCTGAGAAGAGCATATAGTTTATTAAATGGACCGCTAAGAGTGCTATGTCTGAGTATACCCTGGTACATATTTTGCCAAAACAATATTACCCATTCCACTACACGCAGTACAGTATAGTTACTAAGATAATTCATTTTGTAGTAAAATTTATTAAAGTGGAAGTAATCACATCTCTTGCTTTAATCTATGGGTAAGCCTCTAATATGGTTTACCTATAGGTAGTGTAAATATCTCCTAAAATGTGCACTGGTTAGTGTGCATACTGGCGCACGCGTTCCGAAGGAATGGCCAACCATCCCTGTGTCGTGAATGGCGGCTCCCACGCGTATGTGCGGGAGTGTTGTCATTGTGGCTCTGGCCAATCACAGAGCCGGAATCCGCAAACCTGGAAGCAAGAGGGTTGAAGATGGAAGCAGCCTCCAGTGATGACAATGCATCACTGGAATGCTTCGTTTTCAGGCAAGTTTCACATAATGTGCTAGTACATTATGGCTTTACCTTGCAGGTAAGAAAAAAACAAAAATCGTCCATCCAAGAAAGTTGCCATCTGAGCCCCTGTTTGATCTGCAGTTTCCATGGTGCTGCACACATGATTATGACACCAGCCATTTGATGGCTTTGCAGTTCAGTTGAGAACACAAGCAACTTTCTATGCAATGATAGAATGTACATCAGGAAACGTCTAAATATCTTTCCTTTATTTCTTTGTTGTTTTTTATAAAATATTTCACAGAAGAAAAGCACATTTTAAAAGAGAACACAAGCAACTGTGACAGTTATCATTCAAGACATGCCTTAAATGGAACTGAGTTTAGTCCCACTTCAATAAAAAAAAAATAATAATTAGCGGACATCTCCAGACAGGTTTACAAATACAGAGTTGAAACAAAACCAGTTTATAGATATTGTTTTAACTGAAAAATATCTGTACACTAATGAACTTGAGGGGCAGATCTGCTGGCTCTGTGTCACTGCTCCGCCTCCTAGCTGATCTTTGGTTCAAGACACAATAAATTCTGTATACAGGGCTCACATTTTGAGCAAAATTTAAGCTGCGGAGGCCACTGTTGCCAGCATCTGGCTTGACAAAAGTCCACTGTTCAATCAACTTTTGTCAAAGAAGCTGGGTAGAAAATGGTCCAATCAGATGTAATCACTATTAGAATATATAGCCGGCAGGGGAGATCCCTGCATCCAAGTGTTAGTGTGAATGGAGGAATCTGTCGTTCAGTCCGAGGGCTATGTGTATATGGCCAACTTAAAAATGAATTCCAGTTATGGATCTTTTATACATGGTTACATTGGTCCAGCTTGGACCAGTGTATTTATGCATGTACCATGCATGGCTGATGCCCCTGAAAGCTGGAAAGTAAACACCGCAATCCCAGGGATCTTCACTTGCTTCTGGGTTCCATGCTGAGTGGCTGCCCAGCACAGGCACCATTCACAGAATGCTTTGAATGAATACAAAGTATTCTCTGATTGGACAAGGTGGACAGCTGGTGCAACCTCCCTGCCTCTCTCGTCCAATCAGAGAACATTTTGCATTCATTCGGAAGATGCAAAATATTCTATGAATGGTGCCTGTGCTGAGCAGCTGACCTCGTGTTAAGAGAGCACAGGAAAGTCACTCAGCAGGAGACCAGAAGCAAGTGGAGATCTTTTGAGTAGCGTTGTCTACTTCAGTGATTTCTAGTTTCTAGGGACATGTATGGTATATGCATAGTTACATTGGTCCATGCTGCAATTTCTCTTTAACCCCTTGCTGACTGGCTCACGACGATATACGTCAGCAGAAGGGCATATTAATGTACCTGTACGTTTCCCTTTAAGACGTGGCATTGTGGGCACGCGACAGCCGTGAGCTCCGTGAGTGTGATCGCGGGTCCAGCGGACTCAATGTCTGCGGGGATACCCGCGATCGTCTCACGGAGAGGAAGAATGGGGAAATTCTGATGTAAAAAAGCATTTCCCCATTCTTCCTAGTGACACTGACCACAGCTCCCTGTGATCGGGAGCGGCGATCAGTGTCGTGTCACAAGTAGCACAGCCCCCTCCCCAGTTAGAATCACTCCTTAGGTCACACTTAACCCCTGCAGCGCCCCATAGTGGTTAACCCCTTCACTGCCAGTCACATTTACACAGTAATCAGTGCATTTTTAATCGCACTGATCGCTGTATAAATTTGAATGGTCACAAAATAGAGCCAAAAGTGTCCGATCTGTCTGCCATGTCGCAGTCATGATAAAAACTGCAGATCATTACTAGGAAAAAAAATAACAAATAAAAGTGTCATAAAACGATCCCCTATTTCGTAGACGCTATAACTTTTGCACAAATCAAACGCTTATTGCGTTTTTTTTAACCAAAAATATGTAGAATAATATGTATCGGCCTAAACTGGGGGAAAAAATTTTTTTTTTATATCTTTTTGGGGGATATTATAGCAAAAAGTTAAAAAAATAGCATTTTCAAAATTGGCATTCTTCTTTTGTTTATAGCGCAAAAAATAAAAACCGCAGAGGTGATCAAATACCACTAAAAGAAAGCTCTATTTGTGGGGAAAAAAGGACATCAATTTTGTTTGGGAGCCACGTTGCACGGCCTCGTTAAAGCGACGCAGTGCTGAATCGCAAAAAATTCTCTAGTCTTTGGGCAGCCAAATGCTTCAGGGCTGAATTGGTTAAGACACAAAAGATGTCCTTGCTGAAGCTATCTTGCTCATATAATAACCTCCCCATCAACTCACAGAGCACTACCAACTTTCAACTTGAAGCTGCTTGAACTGACAAATGTTTTCAATACTTTTAAAGGAATAAATACATCAAGTGCTATCAGATCTCAAGGCCGTTTTATATATTTGCCTGGAATTCTTTATATGTACTTTTTTATGGTTTTCTACATTAATTAGCCGGTTCTTTAATGCATTCAAGAGCTTGAAAATCTGACCTCTCGGATCACCGTATGCAAGGATAACATATGATACATAGATAGGATCAAATAACTCTTCAACCAAACCACTAAATAAACGTACAGCGCTGTCACACTACTGTAATAGAAATGCTAGTGGAAAAGAAATTACAAGGGTAAAACAAAGTACTTGTGCTGTAAAGCATCTGCTCCCTTTAGAAATAAAACTCACAAAATGTGACCTCTGCACTATCAACACGAGCCAGGCTGTCATTTTCCATCTTCTATCCAACCTATATCCATACTGTATATTCATGAATTTTGACAGCAGTAGAAGTGGGTATGTCTCAACCCATCTGTCATCAAGTTTGAAAAGCACAACTGAACAAGCCTGAGTTTTTGCATAGCTGTAGTAGCTCTACAAAAAGACCAGACAGACGTTAATCACATCACACGTCGGAAAGCTAAATTGTAAAATAACACCCTTAAACTCTCTAGTTCCATGGAAAAACAGGAACAACTGTTGAAATCAGTACAATACAACCTGTGTACATGTTTACCTTTTTTCCCAGCACCGGGAGATCATCCAATTTGTATCCCTGTGATCCAAAGATGAATAAAGCAGAATGGGGCCCTAGGTAAGGTAGCAATATTGTCTCCCCCCCCCCCCCCTCCCAACCCATACCTTAAAATTGGCTTTGATTAGGATTATACAGTGCCTAGAAAAAGTATTCTTAGGCCGCGTACACACGGGCGGACTGTCTGACGGACTTGGTCCGCTGAAACGTGTTTCAGCGGACAGTCCGCTCGTGTGTGGGCTTCAGCGGACTTTTTCAGCGGACAGTCTGGCGGACTAAGTCTTTCGGAATTTCCGTAATATTGTCCGTCCAACTTTGGTTTCAGCGGGCAGTCCGCTCGTGTGTAGGCAAGTTGGACGGACTAAGTATGGCGCATGCTCAGAAAGGATTTACACGGCCGAAGGTTGCATTGCAGTGTATTGGACGTCGTATTTCTAGTCCCGTCGTACGTGCTGTACACGTCATCACGCAAGTTTTCAGCGGACTGTCTGTTCATCGTGTGTGGTCAAGTCCGTTCATTCAAAAGTAGGACGGACTGTCTGTCGGATTGTCTGACGGACTTAGTTGGCCAGACAGTCCGCCCGTGTGTACGCGGCCTTACCCCTCAAAATTTTCCAAATTTTGTCACGTTACAAACAAAAACATAAATGTATTTTATTGGGCTTTTATGTGATAGACCAACACAAAGTGGCACAGAATTGTGAAGTGGAAGGAAAATGATAAATGGTTTTTAAAAGGTTTTACAAATAAATATGTGAAAAGTGTGGTGTGCATTTGTATTCAGTATCCCGAGTCAGTACTTTATAGAAACACTTTTCGCTGCAATTACAGCTGCAATGTCTCTACCAGCTTTGCACATCTAGAGAGTGACATTTTCGCCCATTCTTCTTTGCAAAATGGCTCAAACTCTGTCAGATTGTATGGAGAGCGTCTGAACAGCAGTTTAAGTCTTGCCACAGATTCATAATTGGATTTAGGTCTGGACTTTAACTAGGCCATCCTAACACATGAATATGCTTTGATCTAAACCATTCCATTGTAGCTCTGGCTGTATGTGTAGGGTCCTTATCCTGCTGGAAGGAGAACGAACCTGCGCCCCCCCCCCCCCCCCCCCCCGTTATCCAGTCTTTTGCACACTAATGCCGCATATACACGTAGCCGACTATCCGACGGACTTAGTCTGGTGGACTTCCCGCCAGACTGTCCGTCGGACTTCCCGAACGGGCTACTTGCCCACACACGGCACTTTTTCAGCGGACTAATACGGCGTACTAAGTCCGCCGTACTATCCACCCTACTTTTGAAATGAACAGACGGTATGAACTCTTTTACAGACTGTATGAACCGCCTGTAAAAGAGCTAAAAGAAGGCGCGGTGGCCCGGCAGAAGAACCGAAGAGGGGGACAAGACCCCCGAAGTCAGAAGAAGGGCGGCGGCGAGGAAGAAAGCCGGGCTCCTCCGATAGCAAAAGAGCTAGAAGAAGATAGCGGAGGAGTCCGGCGAGAAGACCCCCCTGAAGACGGAAGACCCCCGGAGCTGTGCAATAAACTATTTTTACCCTGTGTTGTGTTTTTTTTGTACTTTTTTCACAGGTGAATGGGTAGGGGTACATTGTACCCCATACTCATTCACATAGGGTGGGGGGCCGGTACCCGGGGGCCCCATTATTAAAGGGGGCTCCCGGATTCCGATAAGCCCCTCGCCCGCAGACCCCGAGAACCAACGGCCAGGGTTGTCGGGAAGAGGCCCTTGTCCTCATCAACAACATGGGGACAAGGTGCTTTGGGGTGGAAGGCACCCCCCATGTTGAGGGCACGCAGCCTGGTACGGCTCAGGAGGGGGGGGCGCTCTTTTGCCCCCCCCCTTTCCTGGCCGGCCGGGTAGCGTGCTCGGACAAGGGTCTGATGTGGACCTGGGGGGGACCCCCACGCCGTTTTTTTCTGCGTTGGGGTTCCCCTTTAAGTCCATACCAGGTGGCGGGGCCAGCGACGTCTCCTTCGCGGGCCCCGCCTACCCGGAGACCCGCTCTAAATGAGCGGACTTTTCTCCGGGCGGGAAAAGTCCATTCATTTCAAAAGTACGGTGGACTGGCACACACACGGCCAGATTATCCGCCGAAATGCGAGTCCGGCGGGAAGATTGGAGTGCAAAACTACTTTCTAAGTCCGCCGTACTTTCGGGTCAAAAAAGTATGCCGGAGGCTACACACGGGGGGATTGTCCGGCGGACTTGAGTTTGCCGGACTTTTCCACCCGATTGTTTGATCGTGTGTACGCGGCATAACAGGTTTCTTTCTAAGATTACCCTGTTTTTGGCTCCATCCATCTTCCCATCAACTTTGACCAGCTTCCCTGTCCCTGCTGAAGAAAATCATCCCCACAACACGATGCTGCCACCACCATGTTTCACAGTGAGGATGGTGTGTTCAGGGTGATGTGTATTGTTTGGTTTCCACCAGACATAGCATTTTGCTTTTAGGATAAAAATGTAAAATTTCAGGTTTGCTGTGACCCCCACATGGCTTCTCGCAACCTGCAAACAGGACTTCTTATGGCTTCCTTTCAACAATGGCTTTCTTCTTGCCACACTTCCATAAGACGGCTTTCACACCGAGCCGCGAGGGGCATCGGCAGTAAAGCAGCGCTATTTTTAGCACTGCTTTATAGTAGTTTTAGCAGTGCTATTCGGCTGCTAGTGGGGCGGTTTTAAACCCCCGCTAGCGGCCAAAAAGATGTTAAATACGCCAGTAAAACGCCACCAGAGCAGCGTTTTGCCGGCGGTATCGCAGCGCTGCCCCATTGATTTCAAGCAGCTGCTGGCAGGGCAATTTGTGATGCCCTGCCAGAGCAACGCTCCAGTGTGAAAGCCCTCGCATGGAGCAGCTTTTTTCAGGCCGCCATACAGGTACTATTTTTAGCGCTATAGCGCCTGAAAAACGCTGGCAGAGTAAAAGGGGTCTTAAGGCCAGATTTGTGGTGTGCACAGCTAATAGTTGTCTCTGCAGCTCCTCCAGAATTACCATATGCCTCTTGGCTGCTTCTCTGCTGAATGCTCTCCTTGCCCGGCCTGTCAGTTTAGGTGGACAACCATATCTTGGTGGGTTTGCTGTTGTGCCATACTCCATTCCATTTTCGGATGATGGATTAGACAGTGCTCCACGAGATGTTCAAAGCTTGGGATTTTTTTTTTTTTTAAATAACCTAAGCCTGCTTTAAACTTCTGCACAACTTTATCACTGACCTGTCTGGTGTGGTCCTTGGCTTTTGTGATGCTGTTTGTTCACTAAGGTTCTCTAACAGACCCCCGAGGGCTTCCCAGAACAGCTGTATTTATACTGAGATTAAATGGTAGACTACATTTTGCTATATAGGCGACTTCTGAAGGAAATTAGTTCCACTAGATTTTAGTTAGCGGTATCAGATTAAAGGGGCTGAATACAAATGCACGCCACACTTTTCAAATATTTGTAAAAAAAGATTGAAAACCAGTTCCCAATTATGTGCCACTTTGTGTTGGTCTGTCACATAAAATACATTTACGTTTTTGGTTGTAACGTAACAAAATGTGGAAAAATTCAAGGGGTATGAATACTTTTTCAAGGCACTGCAAAGCCATCCACTTGCACTGTCTGCTCTGGCATAGCCCCTTCCCCATCAGACAATCTGACACTAACTGCCTACAAGTACACCCTCTCTTGTGACAACAAAGTGCAATGGATCCCCCTGGTTTTCAGCAGGGCCAGAAAGATTGTAACTGAGCCCCCTGAGTATCCAGCAGGCCCTATGTGCCCGTCAAGGTTGCCATGTGAATGATCCAGATCTGCCAGAAAATGTCTCATTGATGCCCACCCCCTACGCTACATCATGATGATTGACAGCACATATATGGAAATGGTGGACTGTGACGTGACTAAACTTTAGCCCAACTAGCTATGACAAGGCAGGAATGAGATATAGCCAATTTTTATAATGCTTCCACAAGTTTGGGATCATTACGGAATAAAGACCCCACAATATGCAAGAAGCACTCCGGTCAAAATAAAAGTTTGCTAGGACCTATTAAAGAATATGTAAACCCAACATTTTATATTACAGATATGTGCCTGCTCTACCATGTACTTGCATGAAAAAGTATCCTATTCTCTTTGTATGGAATCCCTGATCTTCCTGCCAGTCCGTCTGCTTTCCTTTTAAAAACTGACCACACTAAGCACTAAGCAAGAGAGTGTGGTCCATTCTCTAGCTGTTCTGGAAACTCAGCCTGCTCTCCTCTAAT
Source organism: Lithobates pipiens (assembly GCF_037356315.1). NCBI lineage: Eukaryota > Metazoa > Chordata > Amphibia > Anura > Ranidae > Lithobates > Lithobates pipiens. The sequence goes on from NW_027507748.1 coordinate 108,343,267, forward strand.
GATCAGTCTTGTCCTGACACACATCCCCACATAACCATTCACTGGGAAGACCAGTGTGCTGCTGTTCCCCCCCCCCCCCCAGCTCATATGTAGCTGAGAACAGTGGGAATGTGATCAAGGTATTTATAATGTTTGCTGTATCTATACACAAATGTTTTGTTTTTCATTTCCATTTTAACCCTTTAAAGTCCACATTTTTCAATGAGTTAGCGCGACTCAAAATGTGCGCTACCAAAACGGTGGAGCAGAATGTTAATGGGTTAAACTGAGTGGATTGTTTACAAGCTGATCACTTTAAATATGTTGTCCTTATTTCTTAAAGCCCTACTGAATTTGCAGTTTAAATGGATCATCCAAATAGGTTTTGAAGGTAGAGATGCACCGAAACATATCGGCCTAAAATGATGTTATTAGCAGTCGGCCAATAAAAGAAAAGGGTGCCGATAATGGCATCTTAAATGCGCTGTGAGTTTGCAATGATTTTAGCGCAAATTTGCTCCTTATGGTGTGTTTTGCATGGGTCATGTGACTCAAACCACATCAAAAACCTTAAGACGGGTGCGTTAATGATACGTTCTTGCTGCATTTTCAATGCATTTGAACTGGGAGGTGCTTTTTTCTTTACTGACCAAAAATGCACCATGCTTGTTTTTTCACACCAGAATGGAAGCCCAAGGGACCAGTGTGCAGACATACATAGAATTTAAAAGGGATACATTTTTCTTGAGCTATTCTTGCGCTAAAAGGTGCCAATAATGACCGACAATAAATTCATATTTGTTTAAATTGATGAAAAAAAAAATACAGGCAGGCTGCACTGTATTGCACGGTGAGGGCATTCAATTAATTGCAACTGTACTGAAGACTGCTCTTTAAAGGAAGCCTGTACTGGGTGAATAGACAGGCTGTTATTGCCGATCTTTCCTTCTGGGCTAGTTGCCTGGCTGTCAAACAGGTTTAATGGATGCAACACCTTCTAAGTCACTGAATGAGAATATTTGTATAGACAAGCCACTCTAAATTTGTACAGTTACCGACTCAAAGTACTGAAGCCCAGACACAACCAGGAAACTATTATGTTTTAGAAGAAATAAGCAATGACAGGCAACATATTTTCCTCAGTTTAGGTGTCCTTGAATATCACAGGCAGACGGCGGTAGGCATTGCGAGTCTGTGGCAGCACTGGCATACTGAGGAGACAAAACCACAAACCACTCCTAATTTCCATCATACCATTCTAAGTGTTTATGAATGTCTGAACAATGGGGATTCAGAGAAGGGGTTGTTATTGTAAGTGCCTCCTAACAGAAAAGATTTTCCCATTTTCTAAACTATATCATAGAGTTAGGCTATGTTACCAGATGCAAATGTTTCCTAGAGGAGTTCTCCGGTGAAGTAGAATACCTGGCCTGAGAATAGCTGGAAGCAATGTCTCAAACACTTCCATTACACTGGTAAAAATATACACAATCTGATGTTGGTGACTATCCTGTGTGAAAAGAAGTATTTATTCAAATAAATTAAGTAATTTAACATGAACTTATATTTTTATCAAGATCAATAAAGCAACAGTACTAGAAATAATGGACGGCCTTCCAAATTCTGAGGCTCAGCCAAGTCACATATGCAGATAGTGATCCTCTAAAAATCACATGCTTCCTGAGAGGACGCCCCGCCTTTATGAGGTTTCATAAGCCCCGGGTACTGTACTGGGGATTGGGGGAGAAGGTCCGTGTCTAATCTCAACTTTAATAGCAATGCACTGCAGCAACACATCAGGATGAAGAACTATACTAAAAACTGAACTATCTGCCCCGTGCATCTTTGATAGCTTTTTTTTTTGGTTCCATTCCAATTGCAGCAAGCATTTTTTTTTTATCATCCTAAGCCTTTCCCACACATTGTGCATTCCTGATATCTTTTCAACATTTGAGCCTTGTTCTAAGTACTTAAGCATACACCCATGTGAGGCGGTGTTTTGCCTGCTTGGAATATACAGATGTTCTATGCAATACCAGTACATCGCATGACCCTCATATGGGTGTGCGCAAGGCCTTAATGCTGCTTTCAGACCGATGTGTCTTTACCATGCCAAATATGCAACAAAAATGCAATCCCCTTACATCCTATGGGACTCTTCACACCACTAAGCTGCGGGTGTGGTGCACTTTGAAAAGTCCTGCATGCTGTAGCTGTACTTTGGAGGATGTGGCTTAATCCACATAAGCAAATCTCAATGTATCCATTGCCATATAGCTGTGCCAAACTGGGTGCACATAGAGGATAGCTTCACAGTAAATAAGTGGTGATGTGACACTAGTTACTTTTATTACAATTACTATAAATCATTTATATAGTGAGGTACTGGATTGTTCTTAGGAAAATTTGGCTTAAACAAAAAAATACACAAAAACGCTCCAACCTAAAGCGTTTGTTAACCCAAAAAAAAGAGGCAGATCCTGTTCCCTTAAAGCATGTTATACAGCAGTGTGTTTGTGCTGTTTAATTTGGCCCCCTGTATACCCTAAAAAACCTGGCTGATCCTGCCTGGCTATACCGTCCCCTCTACAAACTGACCACAATAATCATGGCTGCTGAGCCCTGACACCCTTGTGCAACTCTGTCGACATCCGCAGCCTCTGCAGCTCTCCTATTGGTCTCCTCTGTCCTCCTCCCCCCTCATACCAGTGCCCCCTACCCCCACCCCCCACACTCATATCTGCTATTGAACTGTCTTATCCCCTCTGTACCATAATAACGTGTCTATGTGCCAAGTAAAAGATTCACCGATCTGTAGCTGTAAAACCTTTGCTCCAAGCGCTCAGCTGATGGTTGGCGCTCTCTCTCTCTCTCTCTCTCTCCCCTCCTCCCCACTTGATGGCAACAGGGGGGCTCAGCCCCACCCACTGCAGCTGTGAGCCAAAGAGAGGAGAGGAAACTGCTGAGCGCTCGGATGAGAGCTTATATTGGTGCAGATCGTAGATTTTTACATTACACAGGCACAGGGACACGTTATGGTACAGAGGGGATATGAATTTAGTAGAAGTGTGTTAACAACGATTTTAAAAAGACAAAGAAACACACAACAATGCATGAAAAATGCAGATGAATAAGTGTGAATAGGACTAAGTACTAATGGCACTTGTGTGCTCTAAAAGCTTCCCAGAATGTATCACTTAAGCATCCCAAAGAGCTATTCCCAAGATATTGGCAACTACCATTGCTATTAAATCTCACTGCTCAGTAATCATCTTCAAACCTTGCAAAACCTGACAATGTGGTAGAGAAACCGTCGCTTGTACAAGGACACCAGACTGAGCAGGCATTATTCTATGTGGCTAAGGGACACTTGTTTCAAGTTTCTGTGACCTCGAAGGACATAAAATGTATTTTTAGACCACCGGCTGTCCAAACCTAGTCTTCATAAGCAATGAAATATGCCAACAGATTTTCTTTTATTCAATGGGAAATATGAACAGCTTGTTACACTTTAGCTGCTTTTAGGGTGCTAACTGCATTGAACATCCTCTTTTCAGGAGCAAGTTAGCTGTAATAATAAGCATAAAGGGTAAGATTAACTTCGGGCAAAAACTAAAATTATTCAACATTCAGGATAACACTGCATGAATACTGTGGTCAGAAACTTATTTAAAGTGACTGTAAAGTTGTTGTTTTAAAAAAACAAAAAAAAAACAAACAAAACAAAACATATACTTATTTGCTCTGTGCAGTGGTTTTGCACAGAGCAGCCCAGATCCTCCTTTTCTCAGTGCCCCCCCCCCCCCCGCTGTAACGCCTGGCTCTTCCCTCCTGCCGGGTACCCCCACAGTATGCAGCTTGTGCCACCAGCCAGTAAGGAGTGCAAGTCTTCGGAGAGGCAAGGCTCTCATGGACATGGCTGGATTAAGAGGGGGCTCAGATAAGTATTAGGAGTTTGGCTGCTGCACACAATGTTTTTTACCTTCATGTACAGAATGCATGAAGGTTACAAAAACCTTATGTCTTTACAACCACTTTAATGATCCTTAACTAGCGTTTATTAGAACTTTCTCATATCCCACTGCAGAGAAAATTGGTGGTTAGTTCTTGCGGGCGTACTCCCGTCATACGGCCGGTGGCTACAGACGTTCACTGTATCACTTAGCCCTTCATTCCCGTTGCACCGCATCATTGGATGTGATTGACAGCAGTGCGAGTCAATGGCTGCGCTGCTTTCAATCCATCCACTCTAGCCAATCAATGGCCAGGCTGAGCAGCGAAGAGGATGTTGGGGGTGAGCGCAGCAGGTGAACGGGCTCAGGTAAGTAAAACGGGGGAGCTGGTATTGTCGGATATTTTTTCACCTTAATGCATAGGATACAGTAAGGTGAAAAAACGCAAACCTTTACAACCCCTTTAATAGCGTGTATTGCCCCCTTTAACCTCAATGACAGCTTTAAGTCTTTTGTGGTATTTGTGGATGAGGCTCTTCATCTTCTCAGATGGTAAAGCTGCCCATTTCTCTTGGCAAAAAGCCTCCAGATCTGGTAAATTCTTGGACTGCCTTTCATGAACGGCACATTTGAGATCTCCCCAGAGTGGATCAATGATATTGAGGTCAGGAGACTGAGATGGCCACTCCAGAACCTTTATTTTATTCTGCTGTAGTCAATGATAGGTCGACTTGGCTTTGTGTTCTGGATCATGGTCATGTTGGAATGTCCAAGTATGTCCCATGAGCAGCTTCCTGGCTGATGAATGCAAATGTTCTTCCAGTATTTTTGTATAACATACTGCATTCATCTTGCCAACAATGACCAAATTTCCTGTGCCTTTGTAGCTCACACTTACCCAAAACATCAGCGATCCACCTCCGTACCTTTCATCATAGGCCTTGTTGACTCTCCAAATGTACCATTTATGGTTGTGGGCAAAAATCTAAAATTTTGGTATCATCACTCCAAAATACTTTGTGCCAAAAGCTTTGAGGCTGTGCTGTTTAGCACATTGTAAGTGGGATACTTTGTGGCATTTGCATAGTAATTGCTTTCTTCTGGCGACTCGACCATGCAGCCCATCTTTCTTCAAGTGCCTCCTTATTGTGCATCTTGAAACAGTCACACCACATGCTTTCAAAGAGTCCTGTATTTCACCTGAAGGTATTTGTGGATTTTTCTTTGCATCCTGAACAATTTTCCTGGCAGTTGTGGCTGAAATTTTAGTTGGTCTACCTGACTGTGGTTTGGTTTCAACAGAACCTCTCATTTTCCACTTCTTGATTAGAGTTTGAACACTGATTGGCATTCTCAATTCCTTGGATATCTTTTTATATCACTTTCCTGTTTTATAAAGTTCACTACCTTTTCCTGCAGATCATTTGACAATTATTTTGCTTTCCCCAAGACTCAGAATCCAGAAACGTCAGTGCAGCACTGAATGAAAGACGCAAGGGTCTGTCTGGAGTCCAGATATTTATTGACCTTTTTAAACACACACACTAATTACAAGCAAACAGATCACAGGTGAGGATGGTTACCTTTAATAGCCATTCAAACCCCTTTGTGTCAACTTGTGTGCATGTTATCAGGCCAAAATCAACAGGGTATGTAAACTTTTGATCGGGGTCATTTGGGTATTTTCTGTTGTGATTATGATTTAAAAACAGTAAACACAGATGACTGATAATAAATGGCTTCAGCCAAACACTAACCATGAGTGAAATAAATATCTTTGTGTTATTCATATTCTCTGAAAAATGGCCAAGAAATCAAATTCTGCCAGGGTATGTAAACTTAATCTAATGAGCACAACTGTACATATTCCATACCTGTGGGATTGTTGTAGAAGATTAGAATCACTGATCTTCTAGGGTCTGTGCACAGCACAGCGAACACAGGAGGTTGCTCCCTTAGCATGGCCACTATTCACAAAACACCTTGTATTGACAAAGTGCAGAATGTGACATCACTCCCTGCTTCTCTACCTCTCCACCTCCTCTATTAACTTGCCTTGTATTCATTGAAAAAAATTCAAGGCATCTTTAAATGGCAGCTGTGCTGAGCAAGCAACCCCCTGTGTCCCCTATGCATAAGGTCAGCGGCTCAGCACAAGACACAGAAGACTGTGGCAATCACTGTAGTAGCTCCAACTACTGCAGGGATTCCCCCAATCTACATCAATCCCACGGATGTAGAATATATATGTATATGTACATTGACTCAAGGTGGACCAAAGCAACTATGCAATAGAAACCATATCTGGAGTTCAGCTTAAATATTAAAAATGATTGCCTACCCTGAAATAGATTTTATTAAGAAAAGTTGCTGACTTTAATTGTTTAACATAATGACAATAGATAAATCGTTATCACTGGGGTCTTGGGTTCAATTCCTACAAGGATGAATTTTTGTTAGGGCTTTGTATATTCTCCTCATATTTGGTTAGTTTTCCTCCTCTAAAACATATTGGTAAAATCAATGCCTTCCACCCAGGCTGATCTTGAATTCACGAGCCGTCATCTCCTGTAGAATCGGCTCTCACATCACACACGCAGTCCCGCCTCTGCCACCGGCACTGGACCAGTGCTCTGTCAATCACAGGAGCTGGTCCAATGCCGATGGCGGAGGCGGGACTGTGTATGTGACTGCCGACAGAGCCAAGTAAACAGGAGATGATGTCTCTGTGATTTCCTGCATGATTTTACTGCATGAGAGATGGTGAGGCTGCAGATGAGCATCAGGCTGCATTGATGGGAGATGGGCGCAGATCAGGCTGTAGATGGGCACAGATCAGGCTGCATGGAGGCTGTAAATGGGCACAGATCAGGCTGCATGGAGGCTGCAGATGGGCACAGATCAGGCTGCATTGAGGCTGCAGATGGGCACAGATCAGGCTGCATTGAGGCTGCAGATGGGCACAGATCAGGCTGCATTGAGGCTGCAGATGGGCACAGATCAGGCTGCATTGAGGCTGCAGATGGGCACAGATCAGGCTGCATTGAGGCTGCAGATGGGCACAGATCAGGCTGCATTGAGGCTGCAGATGGGCACAGATCAGGCTGCATTGAGGCTGCAGATGGGCACAGATCAGGCTGCATTGAGGCTGCAGATGGGCACAGATCAGGCTGCATTGAGGCTGCAGATGGGCACAGATCAGGCTGCATTGAGGCTGCAGATGGGCACAGATCAGGCTGCATTGAGGCTGCAGATGGGCACAGATCAGGCTGCATTGAGGCTGCAGATGGGCACAGATCAGGCTGCATTGAGGCCGCAGATGGGCACAGATCAGGCTGCATTGAGGCCACAGATGGGCACAGATCAGGCTGCATTGAGGCCGCAGATGGGCACAGATCAGGCTGCATTGAGGCCGCAGATGGGCACAGATCAGGCTGCATTGAGGCCGCAGATGGGCACAGACCAGGCTGCATTGAGGCTGCAGATGGGCATAGATCAGGCTGCATTGAGGCTGCAGATGGGCATAGATCAGGCTGTATTGATGGGCACTGGCCATTATTTTGATTCAAACTGGTTTATTTTGAAATTTTTCCTGAAACTTTTCTTAAATTGAAGGCGATTGTTATATGCCGATAAATATGGTAGCTAGTAAGCTGACAGAGGACGAAGGGGCTAAATACTTCTAAAATAAACCTGTCATGATGGACATATGGAGGCTGCCATAATACTGGCTCTCCTTCCCAAAATGCTAGTTGCTGTGTTCTGTCTAGCTTCAATACTGGTCACAGAACTGGAAAACCTTTGCAGGTCATAGAAAAGTGGGAATTCTTTATTTCTATATTTCTTGTGGATCAATGACGCAAAGTGGTTGATTTACTAAAACTGGAGTGCAAAATCTGGTGCAGTTCTGCAAAGAAATCAGCTTCCAGGTTTTATCTTCAATGCTTAATTGGACAAGCTGAATTTAAAAGCCGATTGGCTACCGTGCACAACTGCATCAGATTTTGCACTCTCCAGTTTTAGTAAATCAACCCCAAAGTATCCAGACAGGCAACAAGCTGTTTGAGAAGGTGGCCAACAATAGCAGCCCTATATATATATCCAATGACAAGTTTCTTTACAATTCTGCAAAATTTTGAGCGCTGTACACAAGTGAAAATGATTATAAATAGCGACTAGGAGAACCAATATATCTTTAAATAAAATACCATCATAAACATAGGGCACAGCAAGCAGGTAAAATGTGAGCATCAACATGACTTGTGAGTAGTCTCTATACTAACTCCAAGTGAAAAGGCAATACCCATTCTATTAAAGTTCAGCCGCAGCTTTAGTGTAAAAGCTGCCCAACCCAGCTTCACAATTGTAATAAACAGCCAACACCCTCTTATAGACCAACATATATAAAGCCAACTGTATCCAGCGTCCACAGATAACAGGCATCATGGACTGTGAACTGCCAATTAATAAAACTGTATCACAGGCCCAGCTCTGGTATCTGTGTGCACAGATCCAATGGGTTAAAGACAGGGAGGGGAAGGGAGAAGAGGAAAGCAAGATCCACCTTTTGTAGACAATCTTCAGATCTCTCCATTCCAGGAAGCTGCACATTTTCGGTTTTCGGGCTAAGACAGTCTGAACCAACTCCCTGGTAATCTTCTTCTTCTCCTTGTCAGACAGTGGCACGTACCACTTCTGGAGCCGCAGCTTCCCCTGACGGCTGAAGAGTAACATAAACTGCATCTGTGGAGCCAGAAAAAAATAAATAAAAAAAACAGAAAAACATCAAAATGCAGCAAGAGAAGATTTATGGAAAAAATTACAAAATCCTTAACATGATCTACAACTAGGTACAGCAAATATAAAGGAAAAAAAATCAATATGAATCAATAAAATATTCATGACTTGTCTTCCGAGTGGCATTGTTCCTCCAGTACCAGCAGCCGACGTGTTTGAATAAAATTAGGGGCTTGCGGTCCTTTTATTTCTACATCACAATAAAGAGGTTGTTCTATACCAGACGCTTATCTGCATGCATAGCTTTGGCAAAATCCCAGTTACAGCCCTGTGACACACGTGAGGAGGGGAATGATTGTGGGAGTTACTATGCAGAAAGAGAGGGAGAGAGCAAGAGAGGGAGGGAAGGCACCAAGCTAGAGGGGGTCAACCAAACAGGGAAACTTAACCAGCCAGCTACTATGGAGAGAGTCATCAATGGCAGAACATGTATACGATCTGTCATCTGCAATACCTCCACTCTGCTGCAAGGATACCTCCTCACTGGGTGTTTTCTATTATCCCTGCATTGTAAGTAGGCTGTGTTTTCAAACAGCGGGCAGTATAGAGAGGGGGATAGAAGAAACACACTGCAGGGGAATTTCAGCTGCTTGGTAATAATACACTAGACAACAGAAATCTTGTTATTTTACACCACTGGCAACCCATAGGATGGGAAGGCATGGGGGCTTCTTTCTGCATGATGGTAAAGTTTGTAGACACATAATGTAATAATAGCCCAGAGGCCAGAGATTACCATAGGCTGCAATGCAGAAATATCTGGGTGAGTTTAGCGAGACCTGACAGTAGTAGAATTAGCTGTGAATGTAGAGAGCGGGAGGGTCATAGGAGGGTTTGCTATTTTTGAGTTATATTTTCTGTGCTGCTGAATGATGAGCCTTCCTGTTCTCAATGCTAAACAAATGACATTCTGAGGTTTTTTTTGTAATGTCTTGGGGGCTTAATATATATGTAAACTCAATAAGCTTTAGCATGTTAATGTAATCGATTCAGTGTTAGTTCACCTTTACAGAAAAAAAAAAGTAAAGTGGCGAACACCATAAACCTTAACCCCCCAGTCCCTGCTCTACTGACAGTACTGCAGGGTATGTGGCGCTTTCAGTACCCCCATAACCAGTCCAAATTTCAGCTCTTTTCTGTGCAGTACTTCTGGGACGGATCAGAGTGATTCTGATTGGTTAACACCTGTACAGCGAATCGCTCTAGTCTGTCTAGCAAGATGCTGCACAGAAAAGAGAGAAGAGCGTGGATTTTAAATCCGCAGATCACTGTACCGACTGCATGGACATTGACAGCCCAGCATGCCCAGGAATGGGGGTGGGTGGGGAGGGTGTACAGTGTCAGTTCATCTTTACCTTTTCTGGTGAACTAACCCTTTACATTTGCAACATCCATTAAAAATATACCTGGTTATCCTGCTATTAAAGTGATATTAAAGGCTTTTTAAAAAAAAAAAAAAAAAAAACAACATGTTATACTTACCTGCTCTGTGAAGCAATTTTTCACAGAGCAGCCCCAATCCTCCTCTTCTCGGGTCCCTCGCTGGTACTCTTAGCTCCTCCCTCCTGCCCATTCCCCTCAGAGCAAGCCGCTTGCAATGAAGGCACACAATAGGGCTTGTTCCTGAACCGTGGCTCTGTGTGTCCATTCACACACAGACCTGTGGCTCCTCACTGCCCCCTCTCTCTCTTCTTATTGGCTCACTGGCTGTAATCGACAGCACCAAGAGCCAATGTTTACCACTGCTGTCTCAGCCAATGAGGGGAGAGTCCCCGGAGAGCTGAGGGTTGCATGCACATCACTGGATCGAGATGGGGCTCGGGTTTAGAGGGGGGGACTGCAGCACAGAGGTGGTTTATTTTATTTCAATCTATGCATGAAAGTAAAAAAACAAGGGGCCTTTAGAACCACTGTAAGGCCTTGGTTCAGGCACTCCCTGTTACAGGGTGACAAATGTCTTCCAAATGCCCTCCCGAGTTGCCATCCTGTCACATGTGCCCATAGATGAGACTACAAGTGACAGTGTTGACAAATAATGCCCAGGCATGGTCAACTATGGTTTCGTTTTGGATAGAAGGATTAGAACACCTGTCAGGTTTTTATTGCTGTCTGTGCCCCATTAGGGAAGTTCACCCTCTCTTTGTCCTGGTGACCGTTCTCACTAAAAATGAAAGTGAAGAAAATACAAAATTTTAGGTTGTCACCAAAACAGTAGTAGTAAGGGAAATATTCCGATGTGGACACTAATTCTGGTGACCACCAGGGATTCCCTCACTTTACAGGTATTTCCTTTCACGTTCGGTTTTGGTTATAGGTCAGAAAGTAAAGGAAAATTTCCCCAATTTGACACAGATTGCACAAAATAAAACTGACAGGGGTTATAACCTTCCCCATAAAAAATGAAAAAAAAAATGGATTACTATAACAGCTTACCTATAAAATACTTTTCTTGGAGTACATCATGGGACACAGCGCCTTAAGTGATTACCTAATGGGTTATAGGCCACCTTGAGGTGATGGACACTGGTTATACCCAATCCAGGAAGTTCACTCCCCATATAACCCCTCCTCCTTCCAGGAGCACATCAGTTTTTGTAGCAAAGCAATATGCTTAAATCCCAAAAAAGAGGGGAGGGACATCTGTGTCCCATGATGTATTCCAAGAAAAGGATTTTACAGGTAAGCGGTTATAAAAATTCTATTTTCTTTATCGTACATCATGGGACACAGAGCCTTAAGTAATTACTTAATGGGATGTTCCATAGCAATGCTACTTGAGGGGAGGGAGAGACAACTCAGAGTACCCCCAGACTTGAGGACCTACGCTGCTGCCTGCCACACACTGTGCCCACAGGAGATATCCTCATACCTCCTTGCATCCACCTGATAAAATTATGTGAATGTATGCACTGAAGACCAAGTAGCAACCTTATAGATCTGAGCCATGGAGACCTGATGACGCACCACCCAAAAAGCACTAACCGCCCTGGTAGAGTGCGCCTTAACTTGAAAAGGGGGAATCTTACCTCTTAAATCATAAGTTTGAATTATAACTTGCCAAATCCACTTAGCGACAGTGGATTTCGAAGCTGCCTGTCCTTTCTTAGGACCTTCTGGCAGAATAAATAAGACATCAATCTTACGAATCTGAGCAGTTGCCTTTAAATATATTTTCACTGCGCTCACCACATTAAGACAATTTTGTGATTTTTTTTTTCCCTGGGACATGGTTTTGGAAAAAATTATGGCAGGACATATCTTGGTTCAGGTGATAACCTGAAACTACTTTTGGCAAAAAGTCTGGACGAGGGCGTAACACCACTCTGTACTCATGAAAAATCAAATATGGCTCTTCACAAGAAAGAGCAGCCAATTCCCAAACCCTCCTTGCTGAGGATATAGCAACCAAAAACACCAACTTCCCTGTCAGAAGGACCAGGGGAATACGTTGTATTGGTTCAAATGGCAGTTTTTGTAGCGCAGACAAAAATAAATTCAAGGCCCAAGAGTTCAAGGGAGGTTTGACGGGCGGATTAAGCTGCGTTACCCCTTGCATAAAACCCCAGACTAAGAATGTGTAGCAAGCGGTCTTTGAAATAAGACCGATAAAGCTGAGACTTTGCCTTTAATAGTACTGAAGGCCAATTTCATTTCTACCCCTAATTGTAGAAAGGCAAGAATTCTGCCTATAATATATCTCCAGGGGTGCCAACCCTTGGATTTATTTAATCGCTTAACCCTTGGATTCACACCAGAAAACATAAGCCTTCCAGACCCTAGAATATATAATTCTGGAGGCTGGCTTCCTTGCATTAATCAGGGTAGAGATAACTGACCCGGAAAGCCCATGTTTCTTTAGAATGTGTGTTTCAATAGCCGTTAAATTTAGGGACCGTAAGGATGGATTGAATATCTGTCCCTGTTAGAGCAGATCTGCCCATAGTGGGAGGGACTATGGGCCCTCCACTGCCATCTTTACGATTTCTGCATGCCATGACCTTCTGGGCCATGCCGGTGCCACCAGAATTAATGTCTTTCTTTCTGGCTTGATCCTGCAAAGAAGTCGAGGCAGCAACTGAATAGGGGGAATGCATAGATCAGTGAGAACTGATCCCATGGGGTCACCAACGCATCTGTTCCACATGCGACTGGATCCCTTGTTCTGGCCACAGAGTTGACCAACTTCATGTTGAACCTGGACACTAGAAGATCTACGTCCGGAGTTCCCCATCTTTGGCAAACAGCCCAAAATATGTCGGGGTGAAGAGACCATTCCCTTGGGAATAACTCTTGGTGACAAGTAGTCCGTCTGACAATTCTCTACTCCTGGAATGAAGACTGCCTATAGGCACGGAACATTCCTTTATGCCCAAGTTAGAATATGGTTTACCTCTCTCTGCGCAGAGAGACTTTTGGTGCCCCCTTGGTGATTGATATACGCAACAGCTGTGGCATTGTTGGATTGGATCCTGACAGGACAATCCTGTAACCTGAAAGTCCAGGACTTTAGAGCCAGACGCACTGCCCGAATCTCTATGATATTGATGGGCAAGTTTCTTACGGTTCTGGACCACTGTCCCTGGACAGTTGTCTTTTCTAGTGCTGATCCCCAGCCTGAAAGGCTGGCATCCTTTCAACAGATTCTGGGTTAAACACCAAGTGAGGCTTTGGGACACTCTTGGGGACAGCCGCATTGGCAAGTCTAAAGCTTGAATAGTTTTGTTCCAAACAGACAGGATAGGGAACTGCTTTGAATGAAGCCACCATGGTTTCTAGCAACCTCATGCAAAGGCGAATGGTGGGATCGCCTTCTGATCTGACCATCTGCACCAGCTCTTTTATTGAGTGGATCTTTGCCTAAGGCAAGAACATCTTTTCCTGGTCTGTGTTTATGATCAGACCCAAGTACTCCAGCCTTTTTAGCAGTATTAAGGAAGATTTCTCTAGGTTGAGAATCCAACCCAAACTTTCCATAGTTGGGTTGTAGTGCATACGCTTTGCTCCAAACGAGCCACAGACTAGTCTATTAGTAATAGATCACCTAGGTACACTACAAATGTTATGCCGTGTGCCCTTAACCTGGCTAGAGGATGCCAGACGTTCTCCTCCTAGAAGGATAGAAACTACTGACTTGACCATGCGAAAGGAGCAGAATTTCAGGAACTGATTTATATTTTTTTAGATCTAGAATGGGTCTGACATCCCCATCTTGTTTTGGTACCATAAAAAGATTTGAATAAAACCCCAGGCCTTGCTCTTTTGTGGGGATCTGTATGATCACCACTTGAGATATTAATCGATCTTTGGGAATGCTTGACCTCAGGAAGGGAGACTGTGGAAAGTCCCGAAATTCCAGCTTGTACACCAGCGTTACCATGAAGATGACCCATCTGTCCTGAATTTCCTCATTCCAAATTTCTGAAAACTTCAAAAGTCTTCTCCCCACCTTGGTAAGGGGGGTTGCCTCTTCATGATGAGGCTTTAGGATTCTGCTTTGCAGGTTTTCAAACCCAGGACTTCTTTTGAGCCTGGGTCTGACCCTGTGGTTTTCCTCTAGAGTCTGATGGCAGAGGCCGTCACAACGGTCTAAAGGCGGAAGAGGAAAAAGCCAGTTTAAATGAAGGGCGTTTATACTTTATTTTGACTGGTAAAAGAGTACTTTTCCCACTAGAAATTGTTTGGATATATTTGTCCAAGTCTTCTCCAAATAGTCGCTCCCCATGAAAAGGGAACCCAGTTAGGAGGTTTTTACATGGTGCTTCAGCTGACCAATTTTTTAACCCCAGGATTCTACGCATATGAACAAGCATAAGCGCAAGGCGGGACGTCTGGTGAATAGAATCTTTAATGGCATCTATGGCAAAGCATAATGCTTTAGGTGGTTCAGCCAAGGAAAAAGATTTTAACAGGGATTTCAACTTATCTGTTGGATCCTTAAGCATTTGTACATTGTCTACAGGACAAGTTAGGCCTTTATTCACACTGTAAATCACAGCGGCAACTGCTGGTACTTTCCATTTTTTAGAGAATTTCTCCTCCAGGGAATAGATAATTGAAAATCTCTTAGGAGGGAGAAAATGCTTATCCGGATGATCCCATTCAGCTAAAATAAGCCGTTCTAGTAATGCATGTGCAGGAAACACATGCAAAGGTTGAGAAGGTTTTAAAGGAACCCAAGGAAGAAACCGAGCTTTCAGGAGACTGTTAGGGGCAGCATGAAAGTGGAACGATTTTGTATTAGCAATTTCTCAGATTGTGGGGCTGAAAAAGGCACCAACAGTAAAATCAGCCAACAGTAATAAAATTAGCAGTACCAGCGGGACCTCCACACCCCCAACCCCGTGGTGGGGGGATAATGTAAGGGGGGTACAGCGCTGATGTCCCCTAACCCTCTGGTCCCTTCAGGAGAAAGAAAACATTTTTCAGGTTTCTTTTACCTTGATAAAAAGCTCCCTGCACACGCTGCTGCGACCACACACAGACTGAGCTTTACAGTGAAGACAGAGTAAGGTAAATGCATAGACTCCCTCTAGTGGAGAATTAAGGCACAACAATACTTTTTCCCTAATGGAAGAATACATAGGTGTTTTTAATACCCAAGTTTCTTCCCTTACCTTATCCCCGCCGCAGCATTTGCTGGACAGACAATCCAACCTTCACCCATCAAAGCGGGCTGCCTTTAGCAAACCTTCAAGGACAGGGTCCCTAGATATTGGGGTGCCAACTCCCTTGGACCTGTAAAGCACCCCACCAGGAAAGTTAAGTAATGTAGCAAGACCAAAGCTCTGGGTTCCTGGGGTCCAGCCCTACAAAGAGGCATCACAGGCAAAACCTCGTGCTTCAGATACGCGGCCATAGGTACCATCCTTTTAGGCCTTAGGGGCACTTTGGATGGATCTGGTCTTTATGGAGGCTACTTAAATCCAGCATCCACTCGTGACCAACACCTTAGACACTGGCAAAAAAACTGATGTGCTCCTGGAAGGAAGGAGGAATATAGGAAGTGAACTTCCTGCATTGGGTATAACCAGTGTCCATCACCTCAAGGGGGCCTATAACCCATTAATTACTTAAGGCTCTGTGTCCCATGATGTAGGATAAAGAAAAAAAAATTCTAGTTAGTTTTAATTTAAATAGCAAAATGCTGCTAAATAAGGGCCCTTTCACACGGGTGGACCGATTAGGTCTACCTGTCGGTTTTTTAGGCGGACCTGTTCAGACCCTCCAGTCTCTTCTATGAAGCGGCGGATGTCCACGAACATGTGTCAATTGACACCCACCGACATCCGATCTGCTCCATTAAAAATAGACCGATAGTGATCCGTTCCCTGTCTGGCTGAACGGATGGCAGCTGGGTATAAAAGGACACGTGAACCGTTTACATCTCACCGCCCATAGAGGAGAGTGGGCTGTGTGTGTCCACTCTGTATAAGCAGAGCGGACACAGACCAGCAATCCGCCTGCTCAGCTAGGATCAGTGGACAGATTCCCTGCTGAGCAGGCAGACTCCAAAAGAGCCCACCCTGTGTGTAAGGAGCCTTCGTTCTTAGCTTTGTACCAATAACAGGACAATTACAAAGCTTGCCACAGTGGTTCTTACTTCTGAAGCTGTATAGTGATGCAGCTTAAATGAATCCAGCAGCAACAGTAAAACAGGTCACAGTAAATGCATGAAAATAGGAGCTGGACCAGCAGATATTTTGTCACCAAGAGGGATGTAGAGAGCTGCTGGGTCCTGTAACTTCCTACCTACATCAACTCAAATCTAAAATATAAGAGAAGACCCATGTGAAAAGGAGTGTTCACAATGGAGGGAAAGTGGGGGTACAAGCATACACGTTTACTACCCAGACAGGCTGGAACATAGACCTGACAATTTTCTAAGCAATATAGAATGCTTTGTTCTATACACAGAGAAGTCATATAAATAACACTTACGGAGAACTCTCTGCTGGACATTGCAGTATTGACTCCAGTGCAGCCTGCGCTGTCCTGCAGAGTGTTTACTGCATAACGCTGTGGAAAACACGACATGATAGCAGGTGATCTCAGTCACATGACTTTGGCAGATCATTTGATTAGGCTTCCCTCCTTCTATTGGCACTTGTATGGGCTTTGTTTGTTCCAGAGAACTAAAACATTCAAAGCACATTTGTACTGCACAAGGCTGTGTTTTATAAAAGTGTATTATTTTAATTTTTTAAAGCAAAAATATAGCTGTGACAAGGCCACACCACTGCCGCTTTAGGCTACACGGGACGTTTTTACAATCTCTCCTTAACGATTTAACTTGACAGCTAGTAACCCACATTTAAAACTTCCGTTTTACTGTGTTTACATGCCGTGTTCAGCTGCATTTTGCTACGTTTCAAATGCCTCTGAACATCCGTCCTGAACGCATTTTTTTGCGCTTCAAAAAATGCTTCTAAACTCAAATGCCTAGAAAGCACTATAAAACAACCCTGTGTACATGCACTGATAAGATAACAAAAGGAGAGTACAGGGGCAGTTGAAAAACTGTCCAACTGCTCCTAAATGTCCATTTACCAACAGCAGTGTTCATGAGGCCCAACTAGGCCCCCAAGCCTCAGCTCACACTGAACTGCATGTGAATTGCACAGAAACTATACCACACTTCTGTTCAATCCTGCTATTCAGTTCAGTGCAATATGAGCCCATTCATACACCAAAGTCACATATGCACCAATTTTGGAACCGCACAGAAACCGTATCGCATAGTACTATTGTGCCATGCTATTCGGCATGGGCAGACGCAGTGTGTTTGCAACCTGCATTTGTAGTGTCATTAACACTGCATGCACACCCGCTGCAGATCGCAAAGGCTGTGCTATTTGAATGCAATGCAAGAAATGAGCACAAAATCATGGACAGCATTAGTGTGAACCTAGGCTACATGGAATTATCCCTGGACACACGATTACAAAGAAGGTGGCCGTTTTTGCTAGAAAAGCCATTATTCAATATGCAGTATGTGTATCCAAATAGTAAAACGAATGCCAACAGCTCTAGATAAGCATTCTAAAAAAGGTTCAGTTTATTTACAGCACATGCAAAATACATTTTAGGATGAAAGTTCCTATTTGTTTCACATACAGTGTGGATGAGCCTTTTGCCAATTGGATTGGCTTTGGTCGGCTTTTAGGACTGTAGCTGTGCACTTTAGATACCAGGGGCCTGCTACTTACATCACCGATTGGGTGAGCTGTCTATACTTTCTTTGCTGCAGTTTTGCATAAGTGTTCTTCGCTTTATGACTCTTTTAGTGTTACAGTCTGGAACTAAGATTGATGCAGTTATGATTTTAGGTCACTTATCTATGACGTCTGCAGTGTTGAAGGCAAAAAATCTATACATTCTTAAAATTATTTACAATAAAATAAAAATCTTAAAAGCATTGTCTAAGGAAGGATAACAGCTAAACAACTGTGATGGATACATAGTTACTATATTTAGAAATTCCACCATTTGCAAAAAAAAAAAAAAAAATAGTAAATGCAGCATCAATGATCTAATGATTAGTGCAGTCTAGAGCTGCACGATTAAAATCGTAAATAAAAATATCGATTCAACTCCCCTCAGGTTCTTAATCCTGCGTTTTCACGATTCATGTAACAAGAGCAGAGCCGTTTGCTGCTCACAGTTGCAATATTTTATGTCACACTGTATTTGTGCAGTGGTCTTTCAAAAGCAATTTTTTGGGAAAAAATACACTTCAATGAATTTAAAAAAAACTAAACCGTAAAGTTAGCCCAATTATTTTGTATAATCTGAAAGGTGACGTTACCCTGAGAATCATGAGAGAATCGGGATATTTATTCTAAGGCTTTTTACAACCTCTCCTGAACCATTTAACTTGACAGATAAACAAAGTTTAAAAACGTCCATTGCCATGTTTACATGCCGCGTTTGTGTTTAGGAGCATCTTAAAAATAAAAAATGTTTTTAAATAGTCAATAATGTATCTCCATTAAAAACACCTGTATAAACGAAACGCAACTAAAATGTGCGTTACCGCGCTCACAAGCTGTTACAGGCATTTGCCATTTCAAATGCCTCTGAACATCCGTCCTGAATGCATTTTTTTGCATTCCAAAAAATGCTTCTAAACTCAAATGCCTAGAAACAACTATAAACGACCCCGTGTACTGATAAGATATTAGAGGAGAGTTCAGGGGCAGCTGAAAAACGACCAACTGCTCCTAAAAGTCTGTTTACCAGCAGCAGTGTACATGAAGCCTTAGCAAAAAAATTGTGATTCTTTTTATCCCGAATCGTGCAGCTTTGGTGAAGTCTCAACTTTTTCAACAAAAAAAGAACCCTTGAAATAATTTTCTGATATCGGGGAACCCCTGCTACAACTCATGATACATTAGTGTGATGGTCAGTGGGAAGAATGCTCCTTACACAGAATGATTACAGATAGCAAAAAAGATCAACGTGTCAGTGGGAACTTATCTGAGAGGTAGAAATTGCTCATTGCTCGAGGAACCCCTAGCAACCTCTGGAGGAATCCTGGTTGAGAAACCCTGGATTAGTGTGCGTTTACTAATTTTTTACTTGTTTGTGCTGGGATGTGTAAGGATACACTGAGCCTGAGCACCTGACAGAGGATCTTGTAAATTGAACTGGGAGTTTGGTGTGCGCGTTCTCTCCTCAAACTTCCCTTACAGGGGTTAAACCCTCCCCAAAAAAAAGTTTTAAAGTTCTACTTTAAAGCAGAGTTCCACTCGTTTTTCAGTTTATGAATAGTCAGCAGCTACAAAAAGTGTAGCTGCTGACTTTTAATAAACAGACACTCACCTGTCCCATGATCCATCGATGCGCCATCCGAAGCCTCGCTTCTATCCCCCCTACTCTTCGTGGCACCGTCATTGCAAATGTGGCTGCCCGGCTGTGACAGCTTGCTGCTTCACAGCCAAGTCACGCTGTGCTCTTCTAGAGGCCAGGCAATCTTCTGGGACCTGTGACTTATGGAGGAGGCAGCAAGGCGATGAGCAAAGGAAGTGGGACACGAGGTACCTGTCAAAACCAGGTACCCCCCAAAAAATGACATGCCAAATGTGTCATGTAAGCGGGTAAGGCGTGCTTAACCACTTCCCGACCAGCGCACGACGATGTACGTCGACAGAATGGCACGGGCAGGCATATTGGCGTACAGGTACATCCAATATTCAATGCCGCCCTGCCATCGGGAGCGCGCCGCCAGCGGCACGCTCCCGCGCTGGTCAGGACCCCCGTGAGTCCGGTCGCGGGACCTGCGGACTCGATCGCCGCGGGCATCCCCGCGATCGTCTCACGGATCGGCCGAATGGAGGAAATGCTGTGTAAACAACATTTCTCCATTCTGCCTAGCAACTAGTGACGCTGATCTCTGCTCCATGTGATTGGAGCAGAGATCAGTGTTCACTAAATGAAAGCCCAACCCCCCCCCACAGTTAGTAACACACCCCTAGGAACACTTAACCCCTACACTGCCACCCACTGGTTAACCCTTTCACTGCCAGTGTCATTTACAGAGGAATCACTGCATTTATATAGCAGTGATTACTGTATAAATGACAATGGTCCCAAAAATGTCCGATGGGTCCCCCACAATGTCGCAGTCACAATAAAAATCGCTGATCGCCGCCATTACTAGTAAAAAAAATAATAATAAAAAATTATTAATAAAAATGCTATAAAACTATCCCTATTTTGTAAACGCTATAACTTTTGCGCAAACCAATCAATAATCGCTTATTGCGATTTTTTTTACCAAAAATATGTAGAATACGTATCGGCCTAAACTGAGGGAAAAAAATGTTTTTTTATATATTTTTGGGGGATATTTATTATAACAAAAAGTAAAAAATAATGCGTTTTTTTCAAAATTGTCGCTCTATTTTTGGTTATAGCACAAAAAATAAAAACCACAGGGGTGATCAAATACCACCAAAAGAAAGCTGTATTTGTGGGAAAAAAAGGACGTAAATTTTGTTTGGGAGCCACGTCGCACGACCGCGCAATTGTCAGTTAAAGCGACGCAGTGCCGAATCGCAAAAAGGGTCTGGTCTTTGACCAGCAAATTGGTCCGGTCTGCAAGTGGTTAAAGAGGAAGTTCCACTTTAAGTCTTCTGACATGATGCTAGTAAAAAACAAAGTAAGAACAAGTAATAATAATAAATGGTTTATGCAACTTTGATGGTAGATGTTACAGTGAAAGGATGATATATTGGTTACAGAAAGTAGCAACTCAGCATCAAATCAAATATCCTTGGCTAAAAATAAAAAATGTAAATAAAAAAAGTCCTCAAGTCAGGAAACCATTAAAAGTATATTTCCAGCTAAAAACTTTTTTTGATAAATCGCACCAGTGAGAATGAGGGCTAAAGGTCAGTTTCCACTACAGCGACCCTGAAATTGCATGATTTCCAGTGTGACTTTGGAGCGCGACTTTGATGCGACTTTACATGCAATGGATACAAGTCAAAAGTAGTGCAGGCACCATTTTCAAAATTGCTGTAACTAAGTTACACTGATCTGAACGGGTGCTATTGAAAAGAATCACTGAGACTTGTCATGTCTAAAGTGTTGCATGACAAGTCGCACAAGTGTTAATGGAGCCCAACAGCATCCGGAACATCAGTAAAAAGTTTCTAAAAGTAGAATCTTTCTATATATTAAAAAAAAAAAAAAAGTTAGTCTTTGCAGATACTTTACAAGATGCACATGATTATTTCGTATTCTCATTTTCCACAACATGTTTACCAGCCTATTTTTATGTACTTTATGGGGAAAAAAGCACCAGATTTGACAGGTGGGGGCCCTGACCTAGAATAGCCCAGTCAAAGCAAACCTCTTAGGCCCGATTCACACTTGCGATTACATGCAGGGAACCCAGGAGGATTTTGCAGTGATTAGCTGTTTTCAAAATTCCTGTTAAAAGCAATAGGAGGCTGAAAGCTTCCAGTTAATCGCAGCCGTTTGCATACTATTGCTTAAGCAGCAATCACCTGAGAATGGACAGCCCTATATGCAGACTGTGCGTCCAAGGACATTTATCCACAGGTTATCACTCCCGCTGGATAATTCGTTTTCAGTCAATTGACTTTTTATCACAGTAAAAAAATATTTTGCACCTTCAAAATATTACATGTGTTGTGTTAAAAGAAAACAAATAATATCCTTTTTTTCTATTTTGGATAACAAAAAAATGGAAACGTCCCAGCAGGTTGGGGGGGGGGGGGGAGATTGGAATGAAAATGATTTTAAACAAGTGTCCATTTATTCGCATACACAGGTTTGTTATTTTTTTGTCCAGTATAAATCCCTCTACAGGGGCACCATCTTTATAGTATTCTGTATACCAGATTTGAGAAGGCAAATGAGAAACATTCTGAGCTGCGAACTGCACTGGAAGTTCAGAATGTACTTCTGGGTCTGTGCACATCTCATCTTTTGTTTCTGGCTTTAAATGCCTGTGGGGTGAACTTGGATAAAGCAAAAATGACAATTCCCACTAAGGGCATCTTAGTAGGAGAACTGGGGGAAAAGTATGAAATAATACACTGGCTGTCTGCCTCAGGCTATTTTTCTTTTATGGTCTCCCACTAAAAACAGAAAAAATAAAAAAACGTTGAAGAATGGTGTAGTGGCACGACTACCTTTCTCTCAGCCCCCCTGCAAGGTCCCAAAAAAAAATACCTGATGGTTCAACAAGTAAAATTCACCTAATGCAGCTGTGATAAAAATGTTGCACTGCGCCTGAATTCACAGCAGAGTTTTTACAATATTGGGAAGAGAAGGTGTAACGGGGGTGGAGCTCTCAGCATTGTCACTGCTGACACACAAACCTGTAGCTTGTTAATCAGCATTTGGCCACACCTAGTCCTGCCCACTTCTTTCTGGACTGGCTGAACTGCCTCCATTTCTAAAACCCTCCCACTGTGAGCTGCAGTGTCTGGGAGGGGGAGCATGTGAGACACAAATTAAAAATGTGTAGAATAATATATAAGAATATATGTACAAAAGAACATTTTTGGAGATATTTATTATAGCAAAAAGTAAAAAATATTTTTTTTCCCCAAAATGTATGCTTTTTTTTTGTTTATAGTACAAAAAACAGACTACAGAGGTGCTCAAATACCACAGAAAGAAAGCTCTATTTGTGGGAAAAAAAGGATGTCAATTTTGTCTGGGTACAGCGTTGCATGACCGTGCAATTGTCAGTTAAATTGACGCAGTGCCTTATCGCAAAAAGTGGCCTGGTCATTAAGCAAGCAAATCTTCCAGTCTGTAAGTGGTTAAGGAGAATTTGACTCAGTCAGGGAAGATAAAGAAAGTTTTTTGTTTATCTTACAAGACTTGTGCATCACATAGTAGCTGGATTTGGGACTTAGAATGTCATACAGGAGTCTTTAGAAGTATTTTAACCACTTCATCTCAGGTTACCCCCTTCCTGACCAGAGCACTTTTTACAATTTGGCACTGCGCTGCTTTATCTGGCAATTGCGTGGTCATGCAATGCTGTACCCAAACAAAATTTGCGTCCTTTTTTCCAACAAATAGAGCTTTATTTTGTTGCTATTTGATCACCTCTGCTCTGTAGTTTTTATTCTTTGCGCGATAAACAAAAAAAGAGCGACGGTTTTGAAAAAAAAAAATATATATATTTTTTTTTTTCTTTAACCACTTGCCTACTGGGCACTTAAACACCCTTCCTGCCCAGACTAATTTTCAGCTTTCGGTGCTCTCACATTTTGAATGACAATTACTCAGTCATGTAACACTGTACCCAAATGAATTTTTTTGTCCTTTTTTCCCCACAAATAGAGCTTTCTTTTGGTAGTATTTGATCACCTCTGTGGTTTTTATTTGTTGCGCTATAAATGAAAAAAGACCGAAAATTTAAAAAAAAAACGCATATTTCTTTGTTTCTGTGACAAAATTATGCAAATTATAAATTTTTCTTCATAAATTTTGGCCACTGCTACATATCTTTGGTAAAAATAACCCAAATTAGTGGATATTATTTGGCCTTTGTGAAAGTTAGAGAGTCTACAAGCTGGTGTGAATCGCACAAAATTGATCACATCTGATGTACTGGTGACCTATCTCGCTTCTTGTGACCCGAACAAGTCAGTCAGGAAAGTACAAATACCCCCTAAATGACCCCTTTTTGGAAAGTAGACATTCCAAGGTATTTAGTAAGAGGAATGGTGAGCTTTTTGATGTTGTCATTTTTTTCCCACAATTCTTTGCAAAATTAAGTTTTATTTAATTTATTTTTTCCACAAAATTGTCATTGTAATAGGTTATTTTTCTCACATGGCATGTGTATCCCACAAATGACACCCCCAAATAAATTCTGATACTCCTCCTGAGTATTACAATACCACATGTGTGGGACTTTTTCACAGCCTGGCCACATAGAGAGGCTCAACATGCAGACTGAATGACAGCGGCGGAGCAGCGAGACCCCAACGAAAAGATGGATGTGCCGGACTACAGGGGACAGCGGTGACATCGCTGGCTCCTGTGTCAGGTAAGTGACACATAATGGGCTACTATGCGATGCATAGTAGTCCATTATGCTTTGCCTTTGCAGGGAATGAAAGAGGAAGTAAACCCATCAGGGTTTACTTCCTCTTTAAATATCCTTCATAATATATACAGGAATGGTTAACCATATATGGCCTAATGATATGTATACAGTAGATCTCTACCATTTTCCCCCATGGTAAATGTAAAAGAAACCTTGCAAATGATATATATCGTTTGCAATGCTTTGCAAAGAATTTTTGTTAACCAAATGTGCTGCAAGTCTTTTAAAATGAACATAAACTTATGGCATCATAAACACATCGCCATATGCTTAGACTGCTCTGCAGATTTTGAACAAATGGTTACTGTAGCATCAACCATGTAGTACCATCAGGCTTGTCAACACTTCACAAAAAAATAAAAAAGTGCACAAAAACACAAATCCCCACGTACTGTGCAAGCCAATTATACCCCAAACAGGAAAATACTTTTTGTTCCCTACACAGTTGTGTTCCAGGCAGGCTGGAGGTCTCGATAACCATTAGCTTGGTCCTCCTCGCTTCTTTCATTCCTACACCAATAACCTCATCCTCTACCAGTAGCTTTTAGAGTTTAGACAACATTTTTTTAAAGTTGGCCATATGTGGATAGAACTTTAAAGGGATTGGAAAGTGAATTTTTTTGTTTTGTTTTTAAATAACAAACACGTTATACTTACCTCCACTGTGCAGCTCGTTTTGCACAGAGTGGCCCTGAACCTGCTCTTCTGGGGTCCCTCGGCGGCTCTCTCTGCTTCCTCCCGCAGGTGCTTCTCATGTTCATGCGAGCTCCCTCGCATGGTGAGAATCACCTGCGGGCACGCTCCCGTGATACAGCCGGTATCCTATCATATATGGTCCCCCATTGGATAGTGTCCGCTGTGTACTGCGCATGCGCAGTACACAGCACACACAGATTCCGAAAATAGCCGAGAATGAACGGCGCCTGCGCCGTGAGTCCAGGTTCTATCCCCATCATCCAAGTGGACATAGAGTAGGAATATAAAAGAGCCGAGCGCAGCAAGGCTGAGCCCGAAGCATTTCAAGTGAAGCTCGCCCGTGAGGGGCCCTCTAATTTTCACAACCCTATGTTCGCTTGGATGGTGGAGCTACCACCTCCATTCACGGCGCAGGCGCCGTTCATCTTCAGAAATTTTCCGAAGCTTCTTCTACTGACACTATCTGCCAGAACACCGGCGGCTAACCGGCCGTGTGATAACCGGTGGCTATCACACGGCCCTGCCCCCCGGCGCTCCGCATCAGTGGATGTGATTGACAGCAGCGTGAGCCAATGCTTTCCATTCATCCACTCCAGCCAATCAGCGGCCAGGCTGAACGGTGGAAAGGACGGTGGGGGCGAGCATGGGAGTTTTGAGGGGTGAGGTAAGTAAAATGGGGGGGCTAGAGGCGCCGGCACTGTCAGATGTTTTTTCACCTTAATGCATAGAATGCATTAAGGTGAAAAAACATTTACCTTTACAACCCCTTTAAATGCTTGCATCACGATTGGGCAAGTGTTGGCAACTGTCAAGCCCTGTTATATGGCACCATTTTTATTCAGATAGTGAGATAATTTTGCAATCCAATTTCCTTCATTGGCTGGGTTGGTGACAATGTTGTCACTGTGGCAGAAAGAAAGGCAAAATCTGCAGTAGGGACACAGACCACAATAAAAAGATGACAGCCATCCCCAATCCTAATAAAGTATTATCTTTGTGTCCCTAAGACCTGGGACACGCCTATGCATTTTGTGCTTTTTGCAGAAACGCGCTACAGTCCATTTAACATGGTTTCCTATGGGACTCACATCTATGCTTTTTTCAGCAGCTACATTTTTTTTAAAGGGTCAGGAACTTTTTTTAAATGCAAAACGTGGCGTTTTTGGTTCACTAGACTACAATGGAAATGCTGCAGAAAAGTAGCGAGTTTGCTGCGATTTGCTTTTTGTGGTTTTTAATCTGCCCAACAAACTGGCAAAAATAAAAAGGCATTGAAAAAGCAAAAAAAACGCACCAAAAAAAAGTGTGAAAAACTTGCAAAAAAGCAAAGCGCATTGCAACAAGGACTGCAGAAACAGATCAAAAAAAGCAAATTGCATAGGTGTGAACCAGGCCTATTCTCTCCACATCCTTAATCATTTTTGTTGGTCATCAGAATTTGAAAAATTATATTTTTTTGAGAATACTGATGAGTAACATTCAGCGCCTAAAAATCGAGGGCAAAATGGGACTCAATATAAGCACAACGACACCTGGGGCCACATATTTAAAAAGGTTAAAGCAGTATTTATTAAACCCAAAAACATAATATATTGCCGCTTACCAGTACTTAAAGTGGTTGTAAACCCTTACAAACCACTTTGACCTACAGGTAAGCCTAGATTAAGGCTTACCTGTAGGTCCAAGCAATATCTCCTAAACCTATATGGTTTAGGAGATATTTGCCCGAAAACGGGCACCGCTGTCTACGGCGCATGCGCCGTAGACAGCGGCGCGCAGGCGCACTGAGTGCGGCAGTTCCAATAATGGAGCTGCCGCATTTGTCGACTACCGTGCGCATGCGCGGGAGTGACGTCATCGCGGCTTCACCGAATGACAGCGGCGGAGCTGCGAGACGCCACCAGCAAGATGGATGCGGCGGACTACAGGGGACAGCGGCGACTTCGCTGGCTCCTGTGTCAGGTAAGTGACACATAATGGGCTACTATGCGATGCATAGTAGTCCATTATGCTTTACCTTTGCAGGGAAAAAAAGAGGAAGTAAACTCATCAGGGTTTACTTCCTCTTTAAAGAGGAGGTTCACTCTGGGAAAATAATATTACATATATTATATACATATACACACACAGCGAGTAAAAAGTATTGAAAACATCACCATTTTTCTAGGTAAATACTCTTTTAAAGGTGCGATTGACATGATATTTTCACCACGCCGGTAACAATCCATACATACAAAGAAATCAAAACAAATAAGTTCAGAAATTTGTTATATGTAACAAAATGGAATGACAAGGAAAAGGTATTGAACATGCTAATTGAAATGCATTTAAAGAGGAAGTAAACCCGCCCAAAAAATTTCCATTTTAATAATCATACTCTAATACTGTCTATCAGCCTTCATTCTATTTATGTTAGATCGCAAAACGAGCGCTGTAAATACCTTTTTTTCTCTTTTAAAAAATATCCTCCTTCCGGGTATCTCCCGCGCCATTTCAAATTCGGGCTTTGACGTCCGTTCCGGACGTCATTTCCGCCCTTAGTTCGAT
>NW_027507748.1:108375842-108433342 GCF_037356315.1 Lithobates pipiens
CGCAGCAACTTCTATTCTACACTTCCGGATTTTGGACCCAACAGTGGTCACTGGAACATTCAGATGTTTAGAAATCCTTCTGTAACCAACGCTATTAGTATGTTTTGCAACAATAAGGTTGTAAAGTTATCGAGAGAGCTCTTTGCTTTTACCCACCATGAGATGTTTCTTGTGTGACACCTTGGTAACAAGACACCTTTTTATAGGTCCCCACATAAGACTAAACCAGCTGATATTAATTTGCACTGACAAGGGGCAGGATTGCTTTAGAACTACTGATAGATTTCAGCTGGCGTCTTGGCTTTCCATGCCTTTTTTGCACCTCCCTTTCTTCAGGTGTTCAGTACTTTTTCCCTGTGTCATTCAATTTTATTACACAACTTGATATCTGAACTTATTAGTTTTGGTTTATTTGTATGTATGGATTGCATGAGTTGTTACCGATATGTGGTGGAAATTTCATGTCAATAGCACCTTTAGAAATATAGTCACCTAGACACGTTCAATACTTCTTTTACCTGGTATATATATATAAAAAAAAAAGTCAGTAGCTACAAATCCTGTACCAGCTGACCTTTTAATAAAAGGACACTTACCTGTCCAGGAATTCAGTGCCGTCCCACCCAGGCTAGTTTCTTCACTAGGCTTCGGGTTTCTGGCACCCTAACTGTGGGCAGCTGGCTATGCTGCTTTTAGCTTCACAGCCAGTTGCCCACTGCGCATGCGCGAGCTGCATTGTGAATGGTCCTGCAGACTCCTGGGACCTGCGACATGTCCCTAAAGACTACAGGGAGGGAGGGGAGATGAGAACTCCTGCTCTGACCCAAGCAAAAGTGGGGGCGGGTACCTGTGAAAACAAGGGACCCCCCCCCCAAAAGACAAAACAATGAATGACATGCCAAATGTGGCAGGGGAGGGGGGTGGATGAGAACTTAAAGCAAAATTCTCCTTTTGGAGTTCTGCTTTAAATGTGGTGGCTGCAACCGTTTCCTTTTTTCAGTCTTCTTCCTTTATTTTCACCTGGTGATTTGGCCAGTAATACGTTTCCAGCCTTAGGGTCTCTCCACTCTGTATGGAAGAGCAATGAAGACAGAGGGACAGCAGCATAGTCAGTCTGGTGAAGAGGTAGTGTTAAACCCCCCCCCCCCATATTATACTTCCCTCCACTATGCAGTTCGTTTTGCACAGAGTGGCCCCGATTATCGTCTTCTGGGGTCCCCCAAGTGCACTTGCGTCTCCTCCCTGGATCTATAAACCCCCATAGGAGAGGCACTCTCCATGTGGGTTACCATGTGGGCATGCTCCAGATTCCAGCATTTGCTTCCATAGATACAGAATGCCGGACTCTGCCCCACTTCCTGCATCATTGGATTTGATTGATAGCAGCGTGAGCCAATGGCTGCGCTGCTATAAATCTATCCAAGAGCCGAGAACCCTGGCCAGAGAGGTAGAGAGTATCTCCAGCGGGGGAACAAATGGGCTCAGGTGAGTAAAACAGAGGGGGGGGGGGGGGGGGAGGGTTGCTCAGTGACAGAAGTTTTTTCACCTTAATGCATAGGATGCATTAAGGTGAAAAAACATGAGGGTTTACAACCCCTTTAAATGCTGTAGCAGATTTAGATGCATGCAACCATATGAAGTATTGAGTGTGCAGCCATCCAATCATTCGTATATCTAAACTCTGCAATACTTATCTATTCTTCAAATGTCTGACATCCTTTGGAAGCCCCAGCATCTTCTACCTGGCTTCTTCCAGGTGCCGGGCTGCGGCCATCTTCACTGGCCAGAGCAGGATGACGTAGTTGCATGTCTCTTATGCAAGAAAGAGCATGTCTGCTCACAGTTTTTAAAAGCAAGACTTTAGTTCTACTTTAACAAGTAAAGCTTAACTTCAGCTGTTCAAGTTGAAAGTGAAAAATAACAGACTTTCTGGGCAGATCAACAGGTGAGAATACTGGAAAAACGACACCATTTTGCACTTCCGCAGCGGCCTGCTTCTGCTGTGATTAAACACAGCAGAAGCCCATTTGCAGGTGCCGGGCACTGGATGTTCGCCAGCACCCGCTGATCGTGTGTAAAACACAGAATAGAGATCTGACTATGTAAACAAGGCAGATCTCTGTTCTGACAGGGGGAGAAGGGATGGACCTAGGAAAATCAGCACATAGAGTGCACAAAAACACTGGTTAAGCACACAGTTAACCCTTTGATAGCCCTAGATGTTTAACCCCTTCCCAGCCAATGTTATTAGTACAGTGGCAGTACATATTTTTAGCACTGATCACTGTATTAGTGTCACTAATACACTACACTGTATTAGTGACACTAATACATTAGTGTCACTAAGTACAAACACGCATGCTCAGAATCAATGCTCACCAAAGAGGAAATTAGCAGAAGGGGCCCAAAGGGTGGTGGACAAGAGCTGAAATACCTCGTAGTACGTCACTACTTTCACGTTTGTTGCACGACAATTGTGTACCGTTAGAATGCAAAACAAGATCCTGGCACACGCCGTTTGACAAAAATCTGATGCTCAGTTGGCCAACAATCGTACCGTGTGTGAGAGGCTTAATGTGACACTAAAGGTTTGAATATTTATTTATTTTTTTAAATAACAAACATGTCATACTTCCCTCCACTGTGCATCTCCTTTTGCACAGAGGGGCCCCGATCCTCGTCTTCTGGGGTCTCTCGGCGGCTGCCTCAGCTCCTCCCCACTTCCAATAACCCCCTCTGGGAAGTTCTCTCCCAAGGGGGTTACCTTGCAGGTGCTCTCACAAGTCCTGTATTCAGCATCCATAGCCGCAGACTACAGGACTCGGCCCCGCCCCCGGGTTCTTGCATCATTGGAGTTGACAGCAGCGTGGGCCAATGGCTGTGCTGCTATCAATCTATCCAATGAAGAGCCGAGAAGGCCGTGCAAAGGAAGAGCGCTTTCGTGACACGGGACTTTCCAGGGCTCAGGTAAGTAAAACGAGGGCTGGGGGGCCAGTGATCGTAAGATGTTTATTCACCTTAATGCACATGAAACTTTATAACCCCTTTAAGCTTAAACCTGCCCCCTACTCTATTCTAAGCCCTATACTAACTAGCCTGTAAAAGGAAAGAGGTCTATACTTACCTAATCTAAGGGTACTCTGGTCTGATCGTGTTATCTCCCCAGTGGCTGGCTTCAGGGGAGAAGAGAGGCAGCAACAATGGCTGCAGAGCCTGGGCGGTGATGTCACCGATAGACTTACTATGGGGCATCTGTTGTCTGCCGTTTCTCCTCTCAAGCTGGTGCTGGGAGCCCATCACATGAACAAATCGGAGCACCCTTAGATTAGGCAAGTATATACATCTTTCCATTACAGTTAGTATAGGGCTTAAAATGGGGGTTTAAATGAAGGTTTAAACTCCATTTTGACCCAATATCCACTTTAAGCATTTTTGCTTTACAGTACAGTGCAAACTCCAGGATCCTTCCATTTTCCACAGCTGATCAATGCTTTTCTGAACATTAGATCAGATGACAAGTTTCTCAGCATATTGGATAGAGCCTCGGAGCGGATGCGGCTGACTTTTGAAACTAGAAAACAACGGTTATAAAAAGGCCATAACAACCATAATTTTCACAATCAAAGCCAATGGGAGCTCAAAATAACAGCTGCAAGGCTGAAAATAATGACAGTTATAGCAAATAACACATGCCTTATAGCTTAATGAATTGAGCTTACACCTGTTTGTTTTATTTACCTGCCTTGTTGTACCAGAACCTTCCAAA
The DNA here is from genome assembly GCF_037356315.1 of Lithobates pipiens. Classification (NCBI taxonomy): domain Eukaryota; kingdom Metazoa; phylum Chordata; class Amphibia; order Anura; family Ranidae; genus Lithobates; species Lithobates pipiens. The sequence goes on from NW_027507748.1 coordinate 108,379,609, forward strand.
ACTATGAAAGCAGGCTCTGGTATACAACACAGCACTCCAAACACCTAAGTTTTTTAGTTTTATATATTAATGAAAGAAAGCATCACATAAAGACATAACAGTACATCAGAGTACATGAACAAGATCTCCTCACAGTTCTATCTAAACAAAGGCAAGATTTCAGATACAAGCATCATATACATTTTCATTAGAACAGGGAGGAGATCCAGGCTAAAAGTACAGCAAATTAACAAACATTAATACACATGGATAGAGGCAGATCACACCAATAATGCAATGTAAAGACTGAACCTATATTATGTGACCAGTTTAGATATGATTGGCGCTTAATAGGAGTTCATCTCTAACGGCAAGTGCACTACTTATGCATATTTGTATATACATACAAGTTATCACAGGGCTCCACAAATTCCAAACAGCAGGTCACCATGGCGCCTAGAAATTGCGTCTCGCGCCTGGGCTTTTGCCAGCCCATTCACTCTTGGCAACAGGCAGGCCCAGACTGGCCATAGGGCACACAAAGCACTGTCCTTGTGGGGGCTCAAAGCAGCTGTGCTGCTCCTTGAACCTGGGCCACTCATCTGGCCTCTCATTCGGATACCCATTCAGATCAGAAACTATAGGTCAGTTGACCAGTGACCATGAGAGAGGAGGAACCCCATCGCCTGATGTGAGGATAGGGGTCACTGCTGCCATATGCCACAGACACCACAAGCCAAACCAGAGAAAGTAAGTGCCAGACTGTCAATGGTGGCATGTTCACTTACTATTATAAAAAAAAAATTATAGAAGGAACAGCGGGGCGGCTGCATATAGAGGAATCGATCTCTCCATTTTTCTATGGCAGCCTCTGAATGCCTGCGGGAGGGGAGGAGGAGGATAAGCAGTCTTTCAGGGGCTGCATAAAGGCAAATGGAGAGATCGATTCCTCTACATACAGCTGCCCCCACCTTTCCAGCTTTTTTCTGCAGCCCCCCCGCCCCCCCTAATTTTTTTAGCCGACTCCTAAATTCAAAAGCAAATTTGTCAAGCCCTGCATTATCAATTCTCAGTTTAAACAATTTGGCATCCACAAGACTGGCGCTGTGTTTATAGAATGTGATGGAGCTCCTGGCATCTCTGAAGTAATACACTTGTCTGTCACAGCCATAGAGAATAATGGAATCTCGGGCACATACTGCTATCATTCCCTGCGGCCAGCCCCAGCACATGGACAACATTACATAGGAAGCCAGGAGTGACAAAACAGGCTGCGAGAGCTCAGCTTAGCTGGCAGATTTAAAAAATTGCTTATATACAGTATGCTCAATTCAAATCAAATGCCACTTAACTTTTAAAAGTATAACTAGAGCCATTTTTTATTTTTTTTGGACAAAGTGGAGCTGGATTAGAATACCTGTCAGATTATTATCGCTGCCACTGTCTGTTAGAGCCGGTTCACACAGGGGCAACATGACTTCAAGCGCAACTTTTGGAGGCAACTTGGACATGACTTGAGTATGAATAACAGCGCAACTTGTGGCGACTTACAACACGACTTTAAGTCGCCCCCAGGCCAGGCGACTTTGGCCGTGGCCAATCACAGAATAATCAGCTCCATGGGGAACTCCACGCCAAATTTTAAATAAAAAACCGGCATGGGTTCCCCTCCAAGAGCATATCCAGACCCTTAGGTCTGGTATGGATTTTAAGGGGAACCCCCTATGCCGAAAAAACGGCATGGGGGTCCCCCAAAATCCATACCAGACCCTTATCCGAGCACGCAGCCCGGTCAGTCAGGAAAGGGGGTGGGGATGAGCAAGCCCCCCTCCCCTGAACTGTACCAGGCCGCATGCCCTCAATAGGGGGGGTGGGCATTTTAGGGAAGGGGGGCTCCCTGCGGCCCCCCATCCCAAAGCACCTTGTTCCCATGTTGATGAGGAGAAGGGCCTCTTCCCGACAACCCTGGCCATGGGTTGTCGGGGGGCTTATCGGAATCCGGGAGCCCCCAGATCCTGCCTCCCCACCCTATGTGAATGAGTATGGGGTACATCTTACCCCTACTCACTCACCTGGGGAAAAAAAACAAAAACAAACACACTACACAGGTTTTTAAAGTAATTAGTCAGCTCCGGGGGTCTTCTTTCGACTCCACCGTTCTCTCCGGTTCTTCTGCCGGGCTCCTCCACTATCTTCTTGCAGCTCTTTTACTAGCGGTTGCCCGGGCTTCTCCATCCTCCTTCCCTCTGCTCTCTTCTTCCAATGTTGACACAACGCTCTCTCCCGCTGTAATACCATGTGAGAGGTGCGCAACGACTTATATAGGCATGGGGCGTGGTCACCGGGTGATGTCACACGATGACTCTGCCCCTTCTGAGGTCACAGTCCCAGCATGCTCTGGGACTTGACGTCATAAGGGGCGGGATCACCGTGTGACATCACCCAGTGACCACGCCCCATGCCTATATAAGTCATTGCGCGCGTCGCACACAGCATTACAACGGGAGAGAGCATCATGTCAACATCGCAGGAAGAGAAGAGGGAAGAAGAAGACAACGCAGAAGACCGGACCACTGCTAGAAAAAGAGCTGGAAGAAGATAGTGGAGGAGCCAGAAGAAGAACCAGAGAGCGGAAGAAGAGGCTGGACACCGGGAGAAGTCGGATGAGAGCGGAGAAGTGGGAAGAGAACCCTGAATTCTGACAAAGACCCCCGAAGCTGCCTAATAAATTACTTTTAAAAACCTGTGTAGTGTGTTTTTTATTGACACTTTTTTTCCCTCAGGTGAATGGGTAGGGGTACAATGTACCCCATACTCATTCACATAGTGTGTAGGGTTGGGATCTGGGGGCCCCCTTATTAAAGGGGGCTCCAGGATTCCGATAAGCCCCCCACCCGCAGACCCCAACAACCAACGACCAGGGTTGTCGGGAAGAGGCCCTTGTTCTCATCAACATGGGGACAAGGTGCTTTGGGGTGGGTGGGCCGCAGGGCGCCCCCCTTCCCCAAAGCACCCATCCCCCATGTTGAGGCCTGGTATGGTTCAGGGGGGGCGCGCTCGCTTGTCCCCACCCCCTTTCCTGAAGACCTAAGGGCCTGGTTTGGCCTTGGAGCAGGAACCCATGCCAGTTTTTAATATTAGAGAGGTGACACTGTCACTTCAATATAGATGGGTACAAGTCGCCTAGAAGTCGGTTTGAAGTCGTACAGAAACCTTTTTTTGAAGTCAAAGTGACTGCTGTAGTGTACATTAAGACGGCTCCATTCACTACCACGGATTTTCTCAACCGAGCGACTTGGGGCGACTTGAAGTCGGATCCCGGGTTGCCCGTGTGAACCGGCTCTTAGGAAAAACCTTCTCTATTTGTCCGTTTTCTTTACCATTAAAAATCTTAAAGTGAAAGAAAATCGCAAATTTTTGGTTTCACCCAGAACAGTAATAGAGTAGAAATCTTTTCATGGGCATACCAATTCTGGTGACCTGGGGGGCCCCCCCAAGATTTTTCCCTTAATTTTCAGAATTTTCTCTAACTTCCTGTTTTGGCCGTGGGACAGATGTGAAGAGAAATCTTTCCTATGGGACATAGATGTCAAAAAAATAAACATAACACCTGACGGGGTTATAACCCTCCATTACACTATCCAAAATGAAATTAAAAAAAAATAAAAACTTTTTTTTTTTTCCTATAGTTCTACATTAGGTAATTTAAAGAACTATAGGGTATATTTATCAAGGATTCAAGAAGACATTCATCTGAAAACTGCCACCATATTTCACCAGTATTCAACTTTCCTCATCCCACATATCATCCCCTATATTTATCCCAGTGGTTTTAGCCCATTTTCAAACAAGATTCACGAGTTAAAAAATAAGATCAAACAAGATTCAGCCGTGTTAAAACTACGTCAAGCAGGATCAGCTCAACATTAGTTCTTCAATGGGAATGCTCTTTACTGTGATATTTTATCTGTTGATCACTCGGTGATTATCAATTATTTAAATCAAAATGTACCCATTATTCCCCTTCCACAATATTCAAACTATCCCCTGGTTTTAAGTGGGGAATATTTATTCTACAGTACTTTTCAGGCATGAATATTCAGCTTTTGGGGAGTGCTAAACGAACTAGTCTGGCAAACCAGGCATTCAGGCTGGTATCCCCCAGTAACAATAATAATAATAATGCGATTCAACCCCCTCACAATCTCTCTGCAGCATTTACACTATTCATTCAAGTGCAGAAATGTTCTCTACTCACTCAGGGCTGTCAAAAAAAAAAAAAAAAAAAAAAAAACAGCCCGCCAAGTTTAACACAACACTTACAGCTGGGAGATAATTATAAACAGAAGTATATTTTAGAATTTAGATCAAAGAAATGAACTCTGTTTAACCACTTAAAGACTAAGGCCTCATGCACACGAGACGCAGGTGAAAACTCTGCTCAAAAAAAGATGAAACGCGCGTTTAGAAACACGCATTTTGCCACGTTTAGACGCGCTTAGCCGCGTTTGTGTTTATAAGCTTTTATAAAGATAACATCATATAAACCCTCCCCAAGCTCTCAAAGCATGTTTTTTTTTAACTATTTCTGCTATTTTGATCAGAGTGAGCAGCAGCAGCATAGAGAGTAGTTGTACACTTGCATTTGCCTCTCTTTCTGTGGTGTATATTTTGAAATGGATCCCATATTGAATATATGTCAGGAAATGCTCCTGATGTTGCTCTTGATGAGACAGCAAAGTCATTGCAAATTTCGTGAGAGGTCCAGAGTCAGAGCTCGTCAATATTGGACCCATCCGTTGATGGGACAGCGAATGTCTGTTGGATATTTCACAAACATGTATGTGCAGCTGCGTACCTACCCCGACAAGTTTTTTTTTAATTTTAGCCGGATGTCCATTGTCACATTTGATCTGCTCTTAGAAAAAGTACGACCTGGTCTGACATTCATGGACACCAATATGAGAAACAGTGTGTCACCAGAGGAACGTCTGTTGGTAACGATCAGGTATGTGTATATATGTATAAAATATATCTATATAGATGTACAGATGCATTTTTTTCTCTGTCCTTTATTTTATTTTATTTTTTATGTCTATTTATAGCAAATTATCCAATTTTTTAAAATATCTAAAATTTTCTTGTGGCAATTTTTAACATGTTTTCATTATTTCTAATATAAAACAATATTAAAATAGTTAATTATTTTTTTAATCTTAATATATGTTTTTATTCATTTTTTTCTAGTTTCAAATTTATTTTATTTAAAAGCAAATCTACCGTATATACTCGAGTATAGGCCGACCCGAATATAAGCCGAGGCCCCCAATTTACCCCCAAAAAACTGGAAAACTTATTGACTCGTGTATAAGCCGAGGGTGAGACATGGCTGTCCATCCCTGTGTGTCCGTCCATCCCTGTGTGTGTGTCCGTCCATCCATCCCTGTGTGTGTGTCCATCCATCCATCCATCCCTGTGTGTGTGTCCGTCCATCCATCCCTGTGTGTGTATCCATCCATCCCTGTGTGTGTGTGTGTGTGTATCCATCCATCCATCCATCCCTGTGTGTGTGTGTGTGTGTGTATCCATCCGTGTGTGTGTGTGTGTGTGTATCCATCCGTGTGTGTGTGTGTGTGTGTGTGTGTGTGTGTGTGTGTGTGTGTGTGTGTGTCCAGCCTACCTGTGTCCCAAGCCTCCGTCCCGTGCCTCCTCCGTGCCGTGCCTCCTCCGTGCCGTGCCTCCTCCGTCCCGTGCCGTGCCTCCTCCGTCCCGTGCCGTGCCTCCTCCGTCCCGTGCCGTGCCTCCTCCGTCCCGTGCCGTGCCTCCTCCGTCCCGTGCCGATGGATCGCCGCTCCAGGATCGCCGCTCTTCTCGGCGGCCATTCTACAATTCAAAAGCCGCGCCTCCGCCTCCGCCTGTGATAGGCGGAACACTCAATTTCCCAGCAGCCTGTGTTCCGCCTATCACGGACATCTTCTCATACTCGTCCGTAGTATGAGAATGAGCGGATGTCCGTGATAGGCGGAACACTGACTGCTGGGAAATTCAGTGTTCCGCCTATCACAGGCGGAGGCGGAGAAGGAGGCGCGGCTTTTGAATTTTAATGTCCGCCGTCTGTCTGCTCGATACGCTGATCGAGCAGTCAGACAGCGGTGACTCGAGTATAAGCCGAGGGGGCACTTTCAGCCTCAAAAAAGAGGCTGAAAATCTCGGCTTATACTCGAGTATATACGGTATGTCAATTAGATTTTTTATAATTGTTTTAAATTTATTTGGCCAATTCTTTTATATATTTTTATCGTGAAATATGTACTGATTAATATATTTTAATTCTTTGCTGCTGTATATGGTAGTATAATATTTTTTAATGCCTTATTAAAATATCCAGAATCCTAACCCTAACCCCTAACACTAACCCAACCCCTAACAGCTAACCCTCTCTGATGCAGAAAAGTGCATGACATTTTGCGACCCGACTTTGGGGCCCCCTATCTCGGGGTCACTTGGTGACAGGATCCTCAAATTGGATATGTTGTAGTGCTAGTTCCACTGTGTCTGCATACCGAATTTGGGGTTCCTGGCAATAATTGGCCCCAAGATATGGGCCCCCAAAGTCGGGTTACAAAATGTCATTCTCAGATCATATTTCTGAGTTTTCAGGTCCAAAAAATTGGGTTCCATTAAAAACGCATATAAATGCAAACGCGGCTAAACGTGGGTGCCGCGTTTAGCCGCGTTTTGCATCTGAAACGTGGAAAATTTTGCGTCTGAACCCATTTTTTTGCTTCTGGAAAAACGAGGTTAAACGCAACTGCATAAAAACGGCAAAAAACGAGACTGTGTGCATGGACACATAGGATGACATTGAATGAGCTCAGGGGCAGTTGAAAAAAAAGTGTCCAACTGCATCTGAACACACGTTTAACTGCGTCTCATGTGCCTAAACCTTTTTCTGACACTTGTTGTTTACAAGTAAAAAAAATACAATAAAATCTGTATTTTCTGCTAGAAAAACACTTAGCTCCTCCAAACATATGTATGTTTTTAGCAGAGACCCTAGAGAATAAAATGGCAGTTTTTGCAATATTTTATGTCATACTGTATTCGCCCAGTGGTCTTTCAAATGCAAATTTTTGGGGGAAAAAAAATAAAATGTAAAGTTAGTCCAATTTTTTCTAAAATGTGAAAGATTACGCCACGAGAATCGTGATCTTGATTTCAAGCAAAAAAATTTTTCGTGCAGCTCTAGGGTTTACCCAGCAAAAAAATGGGGCTCCTTCCCCAAATTACCCTAGCCTGATGCATACAATGCTTTTCAGTATCCTGGTCACCCCCTTCCTAGTAAAGAGTTTTAGACCGCCTATCAGTCCATGGGTGCGTATCATTAGAAGAAAATAATGGATTTTTTACATACTCACTGCTGCACAAGAGGCAAACCTGGTAAAGCACCTCATGGGTGGAGGGACCAGTCTTCAGGATCCAGCCATTGGTGGCTTAAGAAGTCTACTTACCCATCTTCTTTGCCACAATGTGTACAGCAAACAGGGCTAAAATGTGATGTTCTGCCCAAGTCATAATGAGCTTTGCTTCTCTGTGACCAGACTCCTGATTTTGCCTTGGTAATTTATTGTGCCACTGCCATGGTTTTGTTGGATTGAACCCTGACTGGGTCACTGGAGCAGGAGATTTAGTGTTAAAGGGGAAGCTAAATCACCCTGAGCTTCAGGACCTTCATTGGCATCTAGGTATCCTCATCCACAGAAACGGGCGGGGAATCCATGATTCTTCTGTGCCTGACAGGCTGGCATTTGTTGTCAGCACCTTCAACGCTGCAGGTAGAATGGATTTCTCACTCCAGCACCAGGCTAGATAGCCACCATTCCAAGACTAGCTTGGTTTTGGCATTTGTACACATGGGGTTGTTCAAGGACAGAGTTTGTCTGATGCTGTCAGGATGTTGTAACTCAGCAGTGCTCTTACGGGACTGCCCTGAAGGAGCAGCACCAGCATTCTCATACAAAAGAATATAGAGGGGAGCTCCAGGAAACAAAACTCCTACATCATGGACCATGGTATGAAGCAATGTTTCTGATTGAGAGCCTAACCAAAGTTGTGTAATACATGCACCATCTGTTGCACAACTGATTGTCCCTGCAGGAGCAGATCGCCCAGATATCCCAGAATAGAAATCCCACAGTGTCAAAAGAGGGCCAACACTGGGGCCAGCACCTTTGTGAATACTAATGGTGCCATGGCTAGGCCACAATCTGAATAGCTGAGGCCAGAAATCCCCCTGACGAAGAGAAGCAAATCACTGACTGCACAGATTCCATATGGAACTTTTGAACATGTGGAAACTTGTTCAAGTACTTTAGGTCTAGAATGAGCCACATACCACCATTTGGCTTGGGCACCATGCAAGGGTTGGCATAGTAACCATGACCCCCTTCTGGTTCTGAAATGGGGCAATCACCCCCTGGGTGTGTAAAAGGTCCGGCACAGCAAACAGAACTACGCTTTTGTTGTGTGCTGTAGGCAAGTTTGGTGGCATGAAGCATGGAGGAGGAAAGATGCAAAACTCATTTGTAGCCACTGAATACATTTTGAACCCAGGAGCAGTCTTCCATCAGGTATAGTTGCGCAAACTGCATAGCGAGTATGGACACCTTGTCTGGATGGGTCAAGTCCTTGTACAGATCCGCTTAAGTATGAGGAGCTAGCTTGGATGCTTTTAAAGACCACATTTGGGTCACTGTAGGTCCCAAGAGTTACAGAAATTACAGGTTCAGGATTTTACGGATAACCTCCTTGAGCAAACTCACTGTTGATCATTGAATCTGGGAGATATTTGAGGGTGTCTGATAAAACGGATTAAATGGATCTTTCCTCCACCCCCCAACTCTTTAAAAGGTTCAAGGGGGCACTCACAGGCCATGCTGCGACTAACACCTAGACTGTTTACAATTGTCCCAAAGTTCCTTACCATCATTGATCCAGCACAGTGGCAAAGACAGCCGGTAAAAAAAAATGTTCTTTAGAAACAAAAGTACTCGAGGAACGAGCCCCAGAGGAAGAAAAAAAAAAAAACAGATGCTTTGCAGCTACAGCCAGTCTATTGCCCCAACAAGGAGTTTGTGGAAAGTAGACAATCTCCACTGGCAATGTGGGAGCTTAGATCTGCCATGGCTGCTCTATCCCAGAATCAGCAGCAATATTCACCTACTGGATTGTAAGGAGAGGTGTGTCCTCCCAGCGTCCCACCACCTGGAGGTCAAAGATCCCTAGCAGCTCTGTGGCCTGTCCCATATCTTATGGGGCCTGCTTCTGGTGTATTCTGCCATTTCAGAGTCCAGTCTGAAAAGGGCAAAAAAATCAAAATGGCGCCCGCACCTGCGCAGTTCAATCTCCTCTCACATCAGGTTCCATCTACTTCAGTGTTTGTGCATTGAAGAGGTTCCTGCCACCGGCAAAATTTTATGTGCATAGGAAACTCTGGTGAAGGGGTGCTTGTAAGATCGTTGCCAATTGTTGAACAAAGTCTAAATAAAATGTTTTATTTTATTTAAACACAGTATAAAACCCCCAAACCAAAAATGTAATATATTGCTGCTTACCGATCAATAGATGTGGTGGCTGCATTAGTTTTAGGATTGTTAGGCTTAGCAGTGACAGCAAACAGTTTTCTTCTTTTGGGATTAAGGTTTTACAGAAATAAAAACTGATCATTGTAAGCACTCCTGTTAGTGGTACATGATTCATCTCAGCCCTCTAGCTGCTACATTTGCAGGACAGTTTGTTTTGCTGAAAAATAACCGACTTAGGGTACCTTTCACCCGGGCTTGTCCGCTTGATGGACTCTGCTTGCTTAGTGGGGGGATTGATCCACTGATCACTGTGCTGAGATGGACCTGTCAGAGCCCCGCTCTCCTCTATGAGGAGATCGAATGAAAACTGACTGCCTGTCCATTTTCATCTGACCTGCCAGACAGATGGAAAATAGTATCACTATCCGCCTGGATTTAGTGGACAGGATTGGACTGGATAGCAACAGACATGTCACCACTGACATCCACTGCCCCATAGGGGTGAATGAAGCGTCCTGAAAAACTGGCAGACGGACCTGATTGGAAAGCCTGTGAAAGGGGCCTTACTGGCAGGATCACCATGTGAAAATAGAGGAAAGAATGCAAAAAACAAATGCAGCCATCACATCTAAGAACTAGCAAGTTTCAATGTAGTAAATGTTTGTTTTTGAGTCTAAATCAGTTGTAAAGTGTAGGGTTGGTTTTACCTTAAAGTGTTTCTAAAGCCTCAGGGTTCTTTACCTTCTGTGCTGCAGCCCGATCCGATCCAGCAACATGCATGAGAACAATGGCACTCGTTGTGGTCTCCCTCCACATTGGGCAGGTTGATAGCGGCAGCCGCCACTGGCTCCTGTCAACCAAATGCCGTCAAGAGGGAGAGGGGGGGCTGGGCCGAGCGTCTATTGGCATAGACTGGGCGGCTATGGAGTGAGCATGCACAGGTGCCCTCACCGAAGAGGAGGGGCCTGGAGCGCCAGCAGGGGACCCCATAGAAAGAGGATGGCACTGCTCTGTGCTAAACCATTGCAGAGGGCAGGTAATCCAGCACTGTGCCCAGCTGCAGGTCTTCTCCCCCATCTTGCTGGTCCTACAGGCTTCACCAACAGCAGGAGCCACTGCCGTCAGTCAAATCCTTTGAAGAGGGATCAGGTGGCATGGCTGAGCCGTGCTGTGTGATCTGTGTGGACGCACAGGCAGGCTCACAAGTGCACCCAAACGAGTGCTCCCCTTAGCAGCCAGCTTGCTGAGGAGACACTCACAAGAACGATGGGAGAGTCCTGCAGAGGACCACTAAACAGGTGAGGGACTGCTCTAAGCAATAACGCATCACAGGGCAGGTAAGTACATACTATTGGCATTCCCAAAAAATAAATAAAAATCTAGCCTTTAGAAATTCTTTAATAATGATTTAACTCTCCTACTGTATTAAACACAGTTTCAGCACCATGGAAAGCGTCTCAGGGAAAGGACATTCCTGTTATTTAACAAGATTCTCCCAAAAGATTTCCACAAAGATTTGGTAAAAGGTGAAAAATAGTGGCTACTGTACTATCCGGGTTCATCCCGGCAGGATCCCAACTGACAAGATTCACTCAGCAAATGTCATATTACAGAGGGAAAATCCTGCCAGAAAATGCTGGTGAATCAGTTGAGTCTTACTTAGGCATATTAGAGCTGGAGTATTAGAAAGACTGGGATATCAATCAACCATGGTGCTACAGAACAAATTAGTCAGTACTTAAAGCGTTTGTTAACCCAAAAACACCCAAAAACACATATCGATTCTGGTCCCCTAAAGCAGATTACACAGAACAGCACTTGTGTTGTGTGATCTGCCCCCCTCTAAACTGTAAAAAAATAAAATAAAAAAACCCTAAACCTACCACTTCCTGTATGGACTCTACCCTGGTCAAAGTGCCTCCCTCTGTGATAGGCTGCCTGCTCTCTGTTCTCCCCCTTCACGCCTCTGTCAGCGTCCTCTCTGTCTCCAGCCCCGCCCCCCCCATAGCTATTTTAATATCAAAATATAAATTGTGTCGCTGCCAGCCTCTTTATTAGAGGCTGGCATAGCACACTGAGTATGTTTTATTTAAAAACAAGCACTGTAACTACTGAATATCAGCTGTCTTCAGGCCGGTCACGTGACTCGTGGCCACTTTCCAGCTCCAATGGGTTTCTTCTGTGGAGGAGACGAGCGGCCACGTGATCTCCCTCTGACATCAGAGGGAGATCACGGCCCCTCCCACAGAAGACATCTACCAGAACTGGAAAGAGGCTGCGGGTGATGATACCGGCCTGAAGACAGCTGATATCCAGTATTTACATTGCTCGTTTTTTAAATACAAACACAGTGTGCTATAATAGAGGGGCTGGCATAGACATACATTATATATATATATATATATATATATATATATATATATACACACACACACACACACACACACACACCTTAAACACTTTAACATAATAATCTCAGGTTGCTTGACCAGAAGAAATAGAGTGAAAAGGAAGTTCAGTTATTCTAACCACACAGTACAAAGGCAGGAAAGGAAAGAAGGCAAACAAATGGGGGAAGCACAGGTTCAAATCACCAGACAGCATTACTAATTATCAGAATTTAGGAAAGTTAAAGTATGACAAAATGGGATTTTATATTTTGGATAGAGTGGAGAGGGAAAGGGATTATAACATCTCTCTGGTCTTTGTTGCTGCCTGTGTCCCTGTAGTGGGATCCCCCCTATTTATTGCCATCATTTAAAATTAAAGTAAGAGAAAATCCAATGTTTTGGGTTGTCACCTGAATAGGAATACAGAAGTCATCCAATGAGGAGACTAGTTCTGGTGACTACCAGAGACCTCCTTACTTTGTTTTGGCTATGTAAAAGGAAGTGAAAGTAAAGCAAAAATAAAAATAAAAAATGACAGGGGTTATAACTCTTCCTTACATTATCCCAGTGTTTCTTAACCCTTTTTAAGTCAAGGCACCCTTTAAAAATGGATGGACAGTCTCAAGCCACCCCATTCTAAAATGTTAAAAATATTCTAATGGTTTTACATAATGCATCAACATCCACAAGTCCAAGTAGGACACCCAACGTTCGAGGTGATTTATTCTTTCAAAGAAAATACCCTTTTGCAAACTGGTACTGACTAGTACTCCAGTGTTTCTCTTCTCCCTCACTCAGCTAATGTGACCCCAGAAGCGTCACACAAGGATGTTATGCAAGCAATTGACATCCTCCTAATCAACTGAGGATGCCATTGGTCATTAGGGTGCCTACCGCTAGAAGGATGTAATGGTGCTTTGGTTTAGTGTAACTAAAAGGCAGCCTTCATCCACACGCCGGCTTGTATAAAATTTTTGCCATTTTGCCAAGGCACCCCTAAAAGAAACTTCAAGGCACCCTGGTTAAAAAAAAATGTTATCCAAAATGTAAAAAAAAAAAAAGAATAGCCTTTATTTCTACTTTTAGAGGAAAAACATGCTCATAATAATCAACAGTGATTTACAAAGGCATAGGTTACACAATAAGATCACTAAACACACATATTGGAATTAATGCTGCCATTCAATAATAAAGTCACACACACACTCACTGTCAATAAGCACTCTTCCCACATCACAGAACACTGACAGAAAAGTAGTATGCACTACAGCACCTCACTTCAAAAAATGATTACAACACAAGGACAGGATATTTCACAAGTCTGACAACTGTGTACTTCCTGTAGTGAACAACTGTCATCAAACACTACAGATCTGGAGCCTGCAAAGAGCTTTACAGTCAGCAGACACTGGAATTGTGTAATAATTAGAATGAAAAGTTCACCCAAGAATTTATTTTAAAAGCATCTCTATTCCTGAGAGTTTGAAACAATATTATCACCAAGGCAATGTTTGACTTGGAACATACACTAAAAATTCAAGAGAAAAGAAGTACAGTACAAACAATACAAAGTAAAGAAAGGGATCCTGGAGGAAAATTAAGTAATGCTACATCACCAGATGGAAGATGGGCATAAACACTACACAATACAACAAGTCTACAACAATGTGGTATCCTGCTAGAAGAGTATGGGGTGGATTTACTAAAGGCAAATAGACTGTGCACTTTGCAAGTGCAGTTGCTCCAGAACTTAGTAAATTAGGTAAGGCTTCACTTTGCAAAGAATACCCAATCACATCCAAGGAAGAAAAAAATAAAAAAAAATAAAAAACAGCATTTTTGCTTGCACATGATTGGATGATGGAAGTCAGCAGAGTTTGTGCTCATTTATTAAAGAGGGAGTCCATTTTTTATTTTTATTTTTTTAAAGCCAGCAGCTACAAATACTGCAGCTGCTGACTTTTAAAATAATGACACTTACCCGCCCAGCGCGCCCGCGATGTCGGCACCCGAATAATCTCGGGTGCTGCCGCCGCCATCTTGGGTATGGGAATCAGGAAGTGGAGCCTTTCGGCTTCATTTCCCGGTTCCCTACTGCACATGCGCGAGTCGCGCTGCGCAATAAGGATTGTCCCCGCTGTCTCTGGGATCCGTGTGTTTCCCAGCAGGCAGCGGGAGACTTTCGGAAAGGGGCGTAGATTCTGCAGAATCTATGCCGGAAGTGGGTGCAGATACCTGTACTGTACAGGTATCTGCACCCCCCTCCCCCCTGAAAGGTGCCAATTGTGGCGCCGGAGGGGGGGGGGGATTCCAATGAGCGGAAGGTCCACTTTAGGGTGGACCTCCGCTTTAAGCTCTGGAACAACTTACAGAGTGCAACTGCATTTTGCCTTTAGTAAATTAACCCCATATGTTAGCCTATGTGTCTGCGTGCAGACACCACCAACGCGTTCAGGAGAGAAGCATTTGAGCAAAAAAAAAAAAATGCAGGACATGCCTAAACGAGCCTAACAGCTATATTTATGTGTGCTTGCTCATTGATGCATAAACTAATATTCTGGCAAATAGACTACATTAACACACATATGGAAATAAATAGACTACATTAACACACATATGCACGAGTATGCAACACGCCGCTTTTACAGCAATTTTTTAAGCAGCTTTTCTCCTGCCAGAGGAAAAGGCGTTCAGAGGAACAGAGCAAACACCCAGTGTGCATGAGGCCTAAAGAGAACGATGTCTGATGACAAAGTAAAAACACAGAAGTACCTGGGAGAAGAGAAAATACAATGAGGTAAATGGAGGCGAGTACTTTAAGGATAGCTGTGGAAAGAACACAGGAGGGGGGAAGCTAATAGAGGAGAATAATAGAGGACAGTTATGAGAAGAAAATTAAAAGGAAGGGGGGGGGGGCACTAAAATGAGAGAATAATTTGAAAGGAGCCTAACAGAAAAGAATGACACGGGAGTCACCTAAGAAGAGTAATACGTTTGGAGGGCTGCCAGGAGAAATTAGTAAAATGAAGGACATGTACAGGATGAGAGTGATTTGAGAGAATTCTAGGAGAAAAGAATGATTAATGGATTCTATGGAAAGGAACAAAAAATATATCGAATACAGTTGCTTCTATTAGGGAGGTGCCAATATAAAAAACTTAATAATAAAAGAGAATGAGGTGGGGGTATCGACCAGAACATCAGTTAGAAGCACATGGGAGTGGGGTAAAATATTACAAAGGGGAAATGTGTAAATTATTTGGGAATAGAGACAAGAAAATACAATAATAATATGTAGCAACAAATGAAAACAGAGGACAGTGTAGGGGGATTGCCCTAAGTGGCACCTTTCTTCCCTCAGTTTTTCTCCCGTGTGCTTTCTATACCTCTACACATTCCCTTATATTATCCTATATTATTATTTTCCCCAGCACTTTCCTGTATCCTATCCCACAAAACTCCATCATCTTGTCTCTGCTCTCTGAAGACCCATCTACAGGTTTCATCGTAATATTGCTTTCTCAAGCTGGTCATAGATTGGGGGGGTCGGCGGCCTACGGGCCACACCCAGCCTGCTGCCGCTAAATGTCCATCCCATCAGTGCAGAGGTGCAGGGGGCTGTGTAATGTAAAGGGGGCCAGAGGTGTGGGGGGCTGTGTAATGTAAAGGGGGCCAGAGGTGCGGGGGCTGTGTAATGTAAAGGGGGCCAGAGGTGTGGGGGCTGTGTAATGTAAAGAAGGCCAGAGGTGCGGGGGCTGTTATCTTCATTTATTAGCAGGTGAATGTGGCCCTCCATGCATTCACATACATTGAATCCGACCCTTAAGTGGAAAAAGGTTGCTGACCCCTTTCATAGATGGATCCAATCCCAGCCAGTTCAGCAGGGACCACCTGAGATTCAACTCACCTATGGGCAGGCTGGTTGTACCCAGGTCAATCAATCAACATGGGTACAACCAGCCTGCCAGATTTTGTACATGCAAATACCGCCGGCAGCTATAGCCACTAGCAGTTATCATTGTGTCCTGCTGGCAGGGAAGGCTCCACCTTTTGTAGAAGGAAAGAAAGTTTCACAATCTATGGGCTGCTTTACTCCTTAATCCTGTGCACACGGCTAATGTACAGAAAACAAGAGTACAATGAACATGGCTCATGTACAGAGGGAGGAGAGGAGGACACTGCACACAGCTGGTGAGGAGGAAAATAGAACATTACACACAGTTTATATACAGAGGAGGAGAGGAGTATATTGTACACAGCTAGTGAGTATAGTAGTATATTGCACACGGCTGGTGTGCAGAGGAGTACATTGCACACGGCTGGTGTGCAGGGGAGAAGAGGAGTACATTGCACACGGCTGGTGTGCAGGGGAGGAGAGGAGTACATTGCACACGGCTGGTGTGCAGGGGAGGAGAGGAGTACATTGCACACGGCTGGTGTGCAGGGGAGGAGAGGAGTACATTGCACACGGCTGGTGTGCAGGGGAGGAGAGGAGTACATTGCACACGGCTGGTGTGCAGGGGAGGAGAGGAGTACATTGCACACGGCTGGTGTGCAGGGGAGGAGAGGAGACTAATGCACAGAGTTGGTGTACAGAGGAGGAGAGGAGACTAATGCACAGAGTTGGTGTACAGAGGAGGAGAGGAGAATAGTGCACAAAGCTGGAGAGGAGTAGATTGCACACAGTTGAGGGAAAGAGTACATTGCACAATCCTATAAACTGGAGGAGAGGAGTGCATTGCACACAGTCAGTGTGGAGAGGAGTGCATTGCACACAGTCAGTGTGGAGAGGAGTGCATTGCACACAGTCAGTGTGGAGAGGAGTGCATTGCACACAGTCAGTGTGGAGAGGAGTACATTGCACACAGCTGGTGAGGAGAAGAGTACAGAGGAGTATACTACACACAGTCGGTGTACCTCAGACCTGACACACGGAGGGGTGGGGGAGGAGAGGAGGATGGACAGACAAGGGTCGGGGGTCCCGCACACACTCACATACCCCTAGTCGCTCTACAGCCGCCCAGACTCTTCTGACAAGAGCGCCTGACGTCCCCGGGGCCGCGTCATGACGTCACGGCGTGCTGTGGGAGGTGGCGGAGGTGATGCTGGTCCCGCACTGTCCCCTGGCTGTGTGCGCTCACATTGATGAGCATTGTGCGGGGATTTTGCTGGAAAATGTGAATGAGAGAAGTGTCACCGGGCTGAGGCACTGCGGGAGATCACCATCCTCATACCATACAGTACAGATCATATCAGTGTCCTGTCACCGGGTCATGTGAGAAGCACACTACATAGATCCGGGGTGTCACATGATTGGATGTCCCCCCTCGGGCTCCTCTCTCTATGTACAGTCATGGGACTTCCCATTGACCAATGTTATGGAGACACATTCATCACCTTCTGCAGGTAGAAGACGGTGCTTCCACATCGTTTACTGGACGATCTGTCTTGCAAAGTATAGTTTAATAAAGGGAAAGTATTTTCATCATTAAACAAGGTGTTAGTTAAGTAATAACAACAGCTTTGCCATTCTGAAGCTTCCCTTCGACCACTTTGCATATTATTTTATATATATTGTGATTCTGTACTTGCCAAATATGCTGCAGAAATCTCCCTCCACTGAACCTGGCTGCAGCCATTTTAACTGTGGGCAGCTGAAGCTGCTGCTTGTTCACTTCCTGGCTTTACACAGACACACCTCCAGCTCTGCAGCTCCCATTGGCCCTCTTATGACTCATCCCCCTCCTTTCCTGGCAAACTGCCAGAGAGAGCTGTACACCATGTCATAAGCCTAGGATTTTTACCAGATAAGAAACAGGAAGTGGGCTGTATATGGTATTAACTGGCAGAAAAAAAAATGATTTATTATCCAAAGTTAAAACAACAAGGCAGGGGATTTAATAAATGGAAAGATTAAAATAATGACGGTCCGCTATACATTGTCTGAAAGTATTATTAAACCCCAAAGCAAACATTTATTATATTGCAGCTCACAAATTCTTAGATGTGATGGCTGCATTTTTATTTTTTATTATTTTTATTTAGGCTTTCTTTCTTCAATTTTCATCTGGTGATGCAGTCAGTAAGTCTGTTGTTTTTCAAAAGAATAAGCTTTCCAGCAGATGATATCAGTTACAGAGATGAGACAAACCATTCAACGTTGACAGGTGATTAAAATGATCAGCTTTCATTTATTTAAAGAAAACCTTTACCCCAAAAGAAACAAAACTGTTTGCCTTAATTGATTATAAATTGTTAGATGGAGTTTGTATCTAAATCTGCTAATTCGTCTGACACTCCCCTCCCCCCAGACTGACTGTGCTGCTGCCCAAAGGTGCCCCCTGTGCTCCTATATCCAGAGAGGGGCCACTCTAATGCTGGACATACACTATACGAAAAATCGGCCAAATCAATTTTCGAAAAATGGGCATTCGGCCGTGAGAGAAAACGATAGTGTCATCATGTAATGACCAAAAAATTGTTCAGTGGACATAAATTAATCCATTTTTTTTTTTTTTTTACATATACCTAGTGCAAACAGTTCAGACAGGAAACACATTAACCTTTCAATTTATCGTTATTTCGGCAGAAAATTTCCAAACTTGTCCTTTGATTTTTCGGCTCAGAAATGTCCCAACGATAATCGATTTTGTGCCCATTAACTGGCCGAAAAATGAACGAACTTGCCAAATGACGAATTTCGGCTGATTTTGTGTATGGCCAGAATAATACAGAAGGTGTTTTACTGGCAAAATCACCAGGTGAAAACAGAAAGGAAAAAGCCCAAAAAAGTTTTTTTATATTTTTATCACGACATGTAAAGAATTAGTAAGTTGCAATATATTCCATTTTCGGTTTTGGATGTAATTCCATTTTAAAGCGGTTCTGCACCTAAAAAAAAATATTAAAAGCCAGCAGCTACTAATATTGCAGCTGCTGACTTTTAATAAAATCACACTTACCTGTCCCAGGGTCCAGCGATGTCGGCGGCAGATAACGAGCGATCGCTCCTCTTACTGCTGCCATCCTCTGTCAGGGAATCGGGAAGTGAAGCATGGCGGCTTCACTGCCCGGTTCCCTACTGCGCATGCGCGAGTCACGCTGCGCGTCTTTTCAGATCCCCCGCTGTGTCCTGGGAATTGTGTGTTTCCCAGAACACAACGGGGGGGCGTCTGCGGCGGTCTGCCCAGAAGTGGGTGCATATACCTGGATTATCCAGGTAACTGCCCCCCCCTCCCCCCTGAAAGGTGCCGATTGTGGCACCGGAGGGGGGGATGGATCAGATTAGCGGAACTTCCCCTTTAGGGTGAAGAACCGCTTTAAGTTCAACTCCAGGAAACCTTACAGTGGTAGTAAAATCAGTTCTACCACTTGTACCTACAGACAAGCCTATAGCAATGCTTACCTGTAGGTACTGTGAATATCAGCTAAACTTGCACAGGTATGCAGGTAATGTTACCACTGTACGCTGTATGCCGGACCTTTCAGAGCCTGTGCTGTAAACAATGGCTCTCGCACGCATGCGTGGAGGGTGACGTCATCAGGAGGTGACGTCATCGGGAGGTGACGTCATCAGGAGGTGACGTCATCATGCCCCCGGCTACTAATGTAGCCCAAGGATGCGAACCAGAAAGGAAGACCGGGGGAAGATGTCAGCCTTCTCAGTGGTGACAGCGCAGTGCTGGAGGGCTTCATTCTAAGGTAAGACTCTCATAATGTGCTAGTATGCATTGCATTGGAATTTTTTTCTTTTTATTTCTATCACCCTGGTTTACCACCACTTTAAAATGATCCCTTGCAGTGGAGCTATACCCGCACTGAAAGGGTTAACTGCACATTTACTTACCTGATCCTCTGCTCCCCTCTGCAGCTAGACCCATCCCCACAGAGCCTTCTCCACCATACACCAGGATCCTGACATCATCAAGGGTCCATAGCCCTGCATTGGGCGTGATGTTGCCGAGCGACAGCCCACCACCAGAGCATGGGGGAGCACAGTCTCCCAAGGAAGTGGAGGATCCAGTCAGTAAACATGCTTTTACTGTCCCCCTAGACCTAAGCAAGCAGTTAACCCTTGCAATGCAGGCACAGCCCCGGAGTTTAGATTTAAAGCATAAAATGGAAAGTCCTCTTATTTCCTAACCTCCCAGCCATCTGAATAAAAAAGCACGAGCTAGAACATTCAAAAAAATGGGAGAATAAGGGAACAAAAATACTCTACATTTCTTGCCTGGCAAGGGTGACAACTCTCAGCCGCCATTCAGGATCCTGAGAAAGACGAAGATCCCAAACCAGCACCGGATTAAACACAGTGGGGGCTTCTAGGCAGTGGTAACCTTGGGGCCCCCTCTCTGGGTTATGGAGGTTTCTTGCTTTAGTGGGATAATATTGAACTAAGCAGTGTACATGGCAGTGGCGGCTGGTGGTATATTTTTGGGGAGGGGGGGCGACAATTTGTCTGCTGCCACCCAGTCGGTCGGTCAACAGCCGAGTACCAACTCCATCTATGGCATGGGTTTCCTCCGGGCGGTGGCTTCATACTGCCTCCTCCTTCCTTGGCTTTGCCATGGCACAGCTTCCCCTGCGTGACTTCTCCTCCCTCCTCCTCCTAGGCCAATAAGATTGCTTTTCCTGTCGGGCCAATCAGGAAACAGGTCTCAAGACCCGCTTCCTGATTGGCAGGGAAGAGAATCAATGTGACAATAGTAAATATTAATTTGCTATTGTCACACAACTGGGTGGGCTCAGGGTGCAGTGCTGTGCGCCCCAAGCCCACTCTTTTTTGAAGCCTACTAGAACCTAAGGCTCTAATCACATGCTTAAAAAAAAAACCATTGGAATCCATGCGTCCGGTGCCCCACATGTTGATTAGGGAACCAGATGCATGGATAGGGGAGAAGCCCCCATGCACCCCTAGTGGAGTGGCTGCAACTGGTGCATGGAGGTGACCATCCCTGCTGTACAGTACACATACCATATGTAGACTACACCAACATGTTTTGTAAACTGACAGCTGAAAGAAGATGAGCTTTTAAGAGACAAACTGTAATGTGGACCTGATGTCTATGGATACCTTAAGTTGTTATTGGGTACATTACATTAATACATTTTTTTTTCCTCCCTGCAAAGCAGGGAGATAAAACAGTCACATCACTTAGTAAAAGCAGCACACATTACACATTGCTAGGCACACACTTAATCCTTTGATTACTCCTAGATGTTAACCCCATTAACAAGCTGGGGCCAGGGTCATTAGTACAGTGATAGTGTATATTATTAGTACTGATCACTGTATTAGTGTCACTGGTGATGTCAGTGTCAATCAGTTTCCACTCAGTGTCAGATTGCCCACTGCACTCTCTCAGTCCCATTATAGCTGATCACTGCTATTACTACTATAAAGAAATAATGAAATAAACATTCCAGTATATATATATATATATATATATATATATATATATATATATATATATATATATATATATATATATATATATATACCATAGTTTGTAGACATTATACGTTTCACACAAACCAATTAATATACACTTATTGAGATTTTTGTTTTCTACCAAAGACATGTATCAGAATAAATTTTGGCCTAAATTTTTGAAGAAATTAAACTTTAATTTTTTTATCAGATATTTTATAACAGAGAATATCGTTTTTTATTTTTCAAAATTTTTGTTCCTTTTTCATTTATATAGTAAAACATGAAAAAGCCAGTGGTAATCAAATACCACCAAAAGAAAGCTCTATTTGTATGAAAAAAATAATATAAATGTAATTTGCGAACAGTGTTGCATGACTGCGGAATTGCCAGCTAAAGTAGCACAGTGTTGAATAGCAAAAAATGCCCTAGTCATGAAGGAAGAAATACCTTCCAGAGCTAAATTGGTTAATGTAAAGTTTCCATTACTTTGAGTTGATTTCTTTCTATCTTTTGTGAACAATTTAAAAAAGCTTCATTGTAAATTTCTTCCAATTTCAAATCAATATTATTTTGATCCATTCTCACTGAGCCTTTAAACAGTGTGGGGTCCATAGGCCGGTGCCTACTCTGCCTATGTGGTGATCCAGCACTGCCCAAATCTTGTGAAAATGTCCCCTGTGCAACTTTCCCAGAATGACATTAGCCTTACCTAGGTAAATGTGCTAGAAAATACAGCTAAAGTAAATGTTTTCATTTTTATTTCTACCAACACCAAGATCCTAAAATCAAAAAAAGCCACATCTCAGTCTCAAGTTTTCAGACCAGATCTTGCTGGAAGGCATTGGTGATGTAGCCTTCCCAGGGCGCAGCTGTGAGACCCTTGCTACACAGCAGTGCCTAAAGAAATCAGGAAGCGCAATACTGTGTATTTTTACTGTTTGGGGGTGAGGGGTCTGCTTTATCAGTTTTTAATTGGCTAGGGGTTGGTCCTGGGAATAGGCCAATCTTCAATTTTCATGCCAGGATACCATTAAAGGGGTTTTAAAGTCAGAAGGTTTTTAATCTTAATGCATTCAATGCAATTAAAAAACCTTATGTGTGCAGCAGCTGCCCCAGCACCCCCTAATACTTATCTGAGCCACACCTCTATATAGCGATGTCCATTAGGGCCTCAGCCATATGGGACTCTTCCTCCTGATTGTCTCCTGTCAATCAAAGTCAGTTAGCCAATCAGGAGAGAGAGGAGGTGGAGCCGAACCGGGATTCCATGTCTAAACGGGCACAGGGATCTGTGGCTCAGCTCAGGTTTCCCCACGAACGCTGCTTGCTGTGGGGGCACTGAACAGGAGGAAGGAGCCAGGAGCACAGAAGAGGGACCCAAGAAAAGGAGGAGCTGGACTGCTCTGTGAAAAACCAACTGCACAGAACAGGCAAATATAACATGTTTGTTATTTTCATAGAAAAAAACTGAGACTTTACAATCACTTTAAGTTGCAAAGAGTAAAGTAACAAAAAAGATTCCTCTTCTACAAATACATATCACATTTTGTTCTAAAGTTCATCTGCAGGAATGTTTCTTCTAATAAAGGCTGATCACCATTTACATTTTCTAACCTGCTACAATTGTAATAGTAAGTGAGGTCCCCCACCCTAAAGGATACATTTCATTTATATACTTTATCCCTTTTGTTACAATCAGATCTCAGACAATCTAGCCGAAGTGTTGGCAACTTTAGATGAACCAGGAACATTCTTGCAGATGAGTGTTAAGCCCCATACACACTATCAGATTTTCTGCTGATTTTTTCCTTCAGATTTACCAAAACCATATACTATGAGGTCAAACCTTAAGAGTTTCAATTTGTATGCAATCAGGCAGGCCCTTGTACTACATGGTTTTGGTAAATCCGAAAGGAAAAAATCAACAGAAAATCTAATAGTGTGTATGGGGCTTTAGGCTAGGTTTAGGCAAGCAGCAACATTCCTGCGAATCTGAAAAGTGATCTATGTTTAGATGGCTTTTCAGCGCCACAACTGCTGGAATGAGACATAGTTGTGGGACAGTTTCAGCGTGTTGCTTAAATGGGTTGTGTTCAGTAGTGGTGCTTACAGCCGAACACAACAGGGAGGATCATTTTTGCTGCGTCTGTGAAGTACGCATCGCAGCCATGATATGTGAACACCCCCAAACGCTGCCTTTGTAGCTTAAAGTGGTTGTAAAGGCAAGACTTTTTTTTACATTAAAGTATTCCCTTCATTAAAGTGGTTGCAAACCTTATCAATTAAATATGAACAAAGCATATCCCTCTATAGTGTGTCAATAAGGAGGACTAATTCTCATTTCTGTCTGCTTTTTTGTTCCTCTGCTATCTGCATGAATAACTTCTGACAAATGTTCCTGACTCAAAGAGAGAAAAAGTGAAGGGAGGGACTTCCAACAGATTGACAGCTGTATGAAGGGGGTGTGTCTTTTCCCTCCAATCAGCTCTCAGGGCTCTCCTCACTAATCTCCGCAGAGTGTAACTTCAGCTCACTGCACCCTTTGTCGAAACGCTTAGACAAACTTTATACATTTAGCACTTTGAATCAGTGGCAGCTGGTGCTCAATATTTTGAGGGGGGCAGCAACCAAACCTCCCCCCCCTCACTCACAATGTCCGAAGACTCCCTGGCCAATCGTGTCTCAGGAGCGGCTTCTTGATTGGCCGGGAGGAGCATCAGGAAGACATGCAATTGGGGGGGAGCTTTACGCAGTTAACTGTCCTAACAAGGTTAGAAGAACAATTGTGGTGACTGATGTGATTATGCCTAAATAAATAAACTCTATTACCCAGTCGATCTCCCCATTCATTCATGAAGAGAATAAAGTCAATTCTGTGTCTCATTTTATCATCCCTATTAAACTAATCTCTGACGGTATTGAAATTCCTTGCTCTGCTATGCTGGACTCCGGGGCTGGGGAAATCTTTATAGACATATAATTTGCCCACAGCAATAATATCCAAACAATATCCAAACAAGAATTAAATCTACTCCTATCGATATGGAGATGATCGTTGGTTTGCCCTTAACTTCTGGACCTGTTACCCATGAAACAGTCCCTTTGGTACTGCAATTTGAGGCTAATCATCATGAGACCATCAGTTTTCAGCTGTTTACTTTACCAAAATTTCCTGTCATCTTGGGCATTCCTTGGTTTTCTACCCATAATCCCTACATCAACTGGGAAGCACAGATTATAAACTTTACATCCCCCTTGTCAAACAAGTTATTTTCCAGTCAAGGAATCACAGGTGGATGTTGTTACTATGCAATCATGTGACAACCTGCCTCCACAAAATATGAGTTCAGGGATGTCTGTGATAAGAAGAATGCCGATCAGTTACCTCCTCATCGCCCATATGATTGTCCCATTGAACTGCTCCCAGGGGCTGAAATACCTTTTGGTCGCCTTTTCAATCTTTCAGAACCCGAATTAAAGGTTCTCTGGGAATGGATTGATGAGAATTTAGAGAAGGGCTTCATTAGACCCTCAACGACTCCTGCAGGGGCAGCCCTGTTCTTTGTTGCAAAGAAAGATTCCACCTTGCATCCATACATTGACTAGCCGGGACTTGAATAAAATCACTATTAAAAACCACTATCCACTTCCTTTAATCTCTGCCAAAGTCTTCACAAAAGTAAACTTACGGTGAGCATATAACCTCATCTGCATGCGACAAGGAGACAAATGGAAAACTTCCTTTACAGTTATGGCCATTTTGAGTCCCTGGTTATGCCTTTTGGCCTCTGCAACGCCCCTGTCACTTTCCAACACTTCATCAATGATGCTTTTCAAGGCCTATTGGACCAGTTTGTGATTGCTTATGTGGATGATCTTTTCTAATAACCTGGAGGAACATCACAAACATGTTTGCACTGTCTTTGAAAGGCTAAGGAGGAACCAACTTTATATTAAATTGGAGAAATGTGAGTTTGAACGAATCCAGATGCAGTTCTTGGGATATATTATTTCTCCTAAAGGAGTAAGCATGGATCCTAAGAAGGTCAAAGCAGTGGTGGATTGGCCTGCCCCTAAAAATGTTAAAGAGATACAACGATTTGTTAGTTTTGCCAACGTCTACAGAAAATTCATAAGAAACTTCTCTAAAGTGATAGTACTAATTACATAACAAAGAAAGGGATGCCCTTTGTGTGGTCAGTTGAGGCACAGACTGCTTTTAATAAACTGCAGCTCAAAAAAAATCCATGAGCTTCTTCTGAGCTACAAGCTTCAAGTGGTTTTAGCACCAATAGACTTCAATGGGAGCACATTAAAAAACACGGGAACACACATATATAAAAAACACGCACATATTATAGGTTTTTTCCCTAATACCTACATTTTCATTGAATAATTAAAAAGAACCAAAAGCTTTAGACTGCAAAAACATCTGTACAAAAATAAAAATTGCAAAATGGCCACAGTGTGAATGTATCCTAGGCTCTTAGAAAAATACCAGTGCATTTTTGACATATGATTGTGTCTAGGCTCACCTGTTGTGTAAAATAATAGCAGTATACTTGCAGTGTAAGATTATCTAAATTACTGTTGCCTCTGACTGGTTTGGAGTGAGATTTGCCAGGACAGTCTTGCATCTAGGCGCTCTACCCTTGTTTGAGTTAAGGAGCATGCACAAGAACTCCAAAATCTGTATTACTGAGTGGAGTATAACAGCCGCGATTAGAAGGTTGCCATGTATTTAGAGTTCAGGTTCAGTCAGGAAATGGGCGTGATTTGAAAGTGGGTGTGATCTGGGCCCGATAGAGGCTGCGATATGTGTGGGAAGTAGGCAGGGGTGACAGGGCACTGGGGGAAAAGAGTTTGGCAAGTATGCTACTGTTGATGGAAATAAAGCTGTACCTGAGGACCAACAGTGCAAGGATCTCCCTGCTTCATTCTTTGTATCCGTGCCTCCTCTACCTCTTGTGGTGCTTCTTAATTATTCCCCTACCAGTCTTCAGATTGGCAGTCTTAAGGGGGAAGGTCTAATAAGATGTGCAAGTAGACTACAGGCAATACTGGTGACTAGACTTTGCCCTACTCTTCCTTGCCGTTTTGGGTACAGTTTCCACAGTGCAGTACAGATCCTCTTTGACCAAATAAAATGTGACCCAGTTAGGTCAAATACATTAGTCTCTTTCTGTACATTAATACTATAATGCTATGTTGTTGAAAATTACGATTATTCCTAATATGTATTACAAGACAGGAATAATCTTGTGGTCATTTGCAATACATGACTTCCAAAAGTGACCTCCAGTACATGAAATCCTTATTATTTATTTATCATAACAGATATGTTTTCAAACCTCAGATTACTTTCTCTAAATAATTCATGATTTCCATAAGATTGCTTCAACTTGGTTGCCATGAGATTATATTTCCTTTGTAAAATTGATGATCTAGTATTAAGAAGAAGTTACATCGCTCTTTACTCTAATGTGTTTGTAAATGGAGTAAAGCATCCTATATACATTAAAAATAAATGTGTAACATGCTAAATGATTTCTCATCATCATACAGAAGGTTTGTTACTTGTCACAATAGTGTTTAATTGTGTTTTAGTTTATAATGGAATCACTACATACAGTGCCTTGAAAAAGTATTCATACCCCTTGAAATTTTACATAGTTTGTCATGTTACAACCAAAAACGTAAATGTATTTTATTGGGATTTTATGTGATAGAACAACAGAAAGTGGCACATAATTGAGAAATAGAAGGAAAATGATAAATGGTTTTCAATTTTTTTTTACAAATAAATATGTGAAAAGTGTGGCATGCATTTGTATTCTGCCCCCTTTACTCTGATACCCCTAAATAAAATCTAATGGAACCAATTGCCTTCAGAAGTAATCTAACTAGTAAATAGAGTCCACCATCTGTGTGTAATTTAATCTCAGTATAAATACAGCTGTTTTGTGAAGCCCGCAGAGGTTTGTTAGAGAACCTTAGTGAACAAACAGCATCATGAAGGCCAAGGAACATAACAGACAGGTCAGGGATAAAGTTGTGGAGAAGTTTAAAGCAGGGTTAGGTTATAAAAAATATCCCAAGCTCTCACAGAGCACTGTTCAATCCATCATGCAAAAATGGAAAAAGTATGGCACAACTGCAAACCTATCAAGACATGACCATCCACCTAAATTGACAGGCTGAGCAACGAGAGCATTAATCAGAGAAGAAGCCAAGAGGCCCATGGTAACTCTGGAGGAGCTGCAGAGATGCACAGCTCAGGTGGGAGACTCTGTCCACAGGACAACTATTAGTCATACAATCCACAAATCTGGCCTTTATGGAAGAGTGGCAGTTTTCAGTTTGCGAGAAGCCATGTGGGTGAAACAGCAAACATGTGGAAGAAGGTTCTCTGGTCAGATGAAACCAAAATTTAACTTTTTGGCTTAAAAAGCAAAACACTATGTGTGGCAGAAAGCTAACACTGCACATCACCCTGAACACACCATCGGGCAGCTTTAGGCTTTGTGAGGCCTTAGGCAAAACTTAGACATGAGGCACCACTAACGCCCATAATGGGAAAAATAATTCAAACATTACAAAAAAAACTGTTCGAGGATGGAGGCTGGGAAAAGGGGCTGTTATTTACCAGCCCCTACCTTTTCTAAAAGAACACAGTGAGTGATCAGTAGTGATCACTCACTGTGTTCCTTCATAACCGAAGCATAGTAAACTGTGTTTACTATGCTTTAGTTCATGAAATACCAGGAGCCTCTGTCTCCTGTTCTTTCATCTGCAGTGCAGCTGAGGCTACAAAGAATGGACTTGGGGAATCTCTTTCCTCAGTTCATTTCTCTGTCTCAAAAGTGAGACTTCAGGGGTCTGTTTAGACCCTTGATATCTCACCAAAAAAAAACAAAAAACTCTCACCAAAAAAATGTTAAAAAAAATTATTTAAAAAATTGTAAAAAAAATTATAAAACTGTAAATAAAAAAAACTAAAATTTCTAATCAAACTAAAAAGCCATGCCCAATATGTAGCATAATTTAGCCACACTCACTGTTTTTTCTGTATACCACAGGTCACCATCTCCCTAGTAGGGGCCCAGTGCATTACTTTGCCCATGATGCTATTATGATGGTACTGTACAATGGCGGTAAACCTGAATAGGAGAGAAAAGTGGAGGGTATGATAGCGGGTAGTATGTACATGAAAGGTGTGCAGAGTCTATGGAGGCAAGTAGTATGTAGAGGAGAGGGGTGTGCAGAGTGTATGGCAGTAGGTGGTATGTACATGAGAGGGGTGTGGAGTGTATGGCGGTGAGTGGTATGTACATGAGAGGGGTGCAGAGTGTATGGCGGTGGGTGGTATGTACATGTGAGGGGTGCAGAGTATATGGTGGTGGGCAGTATCAAATACACCACTGGCCACTGATGCATTAATGACCAGTGTCAGTTAATTAGCCCCCTATTGCTGCTATAATATGCTGGTGCCACTAATGCAGCACAAAGGGGTTAATTTACTGTCACTGGTCACCAATTCATTAGCCAGTGGCAGTACATTAACCTCCTCCATGCTGAATATTACTAATACCATTGTAAATTTAACCTGTCCCCAAAGAGTTAATCACTTCAGGCAGTTAACACAGCTAAGACACAAACAATAGTGCCTTAGGTTAGGTTTTTAGCCCCTGCAAACTCACTTGCACTTTTGCACGGGGCTTCACTGGCTCCTCGCAGGTCTTGGCAGTAGCTCTCGCCTCTGCTCTTTTATCCCCCCTCCCGGCCTGTGAATGACATCACACTGGGTGGGATTAGGAGGAAGCCCGATCTACCTGACAGGGAAGTGACTGCGTTGGACTCATAGCATACTTGCACCGCTCTGCTGAAGATATAACAGTGTAGCAGCGGCCGGTGGGTGTCACGCCTGTCTGCAGCAAGGCAGAGCAAGCGCCATTTTTGTGAAGCATCACAGACCTCCCTGCCCCCCTGGGCCAATCCGCCCCTACCTCCTGGCACATTCATTAGCGGACAGCAGCTCTGCCTCTATCTCTACATTTCATTTTCAGCAGGCAACAGTGTATACGAAAGACAGTGATCCTTCATCAGCCCGACCCGCTCCCCCTGCCAGCTTGGGGACATTCCCTCCCATTCTATCACACGCACATCAGGCAAATTAGGTGACTTTGAGGCCCCTGGGAGCATGAGGCCTTAGACGACTGCCTTTTTTGCCTAATTAGAGAGCCGCCTCTGCACCATCTCCACTGTAAAACATGGGGGTGGCAGCATCATATTGTGGGGATTTTTTCTTCAGCAGGGACAGGGAAGCTGATCAGAGTTAGGAAGATGAATGGAGCCGGATACAGGGCAATTTTAGAAGAAAACCTGTTAGAGACTGCAAAACACTTGAGACTGGGGGCGAGGTTCACCTTCCAGCAGGACAATGACCCTAAACATACAGCGAACAATTGAATGGTTTAGATCAAAGCATATTCATGTGTTAGAATGGCCTAGTCAAAGTTCAGACCTAAATCCAATTGAGAATCTGTGCCAAGACTTGAAAATTGCTGTTCAGACACTCTCCATCCAATCTGAGAGATCTTGAGCTATATAGCAAAGAATAATGGGCACTCTCTAGATGTGCAAAGCTGTTAGAGACATACACAAAAATACTTGCAGCTGTAATTTGCATGTCACATTTTTCACATATTTATTTATAAACAAATTTTGAAAACCATTTATCATTTCCTTCCACTTCACAATTTGTGCCACTTAGTGTTGGTCTATCACATAAAATCCCAATAAAATACATTTACAGTTTTGATTGTAATGTGAAAAAATTTGGAAAATATCAAGGGGTATTAATACTTTTTAAAGGCACTGTATGTCATAAGTATTAAATGGTAACTCTAGCCAAATATTTTATTTAAGGTTTTGAATAGGGCAATAATTAATACTAATTAAAACCTCTATTAAAGTCAATTTATAGTAAACAAAAAAAAAAAAGTTCTTTCTCTACCCTGAAAATGGCATTGCGCAATTTTCTTTTACTTGCGTGCTCTACAAGTGAAGAATTCCTCTTATTTGTCTCTTTTACATCACTGTAGGGGCTTCCAAGGTCTTCACTTTGCTGGAAATGGGAGGTCCTGGGTCACTCCTTTAAGAGAGCAGGGCACCCCTTTTTGATACCAGTTTTGGGCTGATTGGCATGAAGTGGGAAGACTCATTAGCAATTCTCTCTAGGCCAGTGGTCATCAACCCTGTCCTCAGGGCTCACTAACAGGCCAGGTTTTATGTATTACCTTGGAGAGATGCAGACTAGAATACTGCAATCACTAAGCAGCAAGTCATATTACCTGTGATGTATTTCAGCTATCTAGGAAACCTGACCTGTTAGTGGGCCTTGAGGAGAGGGTTGATGACCACTACTCTACTCAAAATAAAGGAAGGTTCATATACTGGCAGGATCACCAGGTTTTTCTTTTGTAAATGAAGGAGTTTTCCGACTTTAAAGCAGTATTAAACCCAGCATAGCTAGAGAACTGCCCACGCTATGCTCTCCTGCTTAGTGTAGTCAGTTTTTAATTGGAAAGCAAGGAGACTGGCAGAAACACCAGGGATTTTGCATAAAGGAAGCATTACAAAGAGAACAGGATACTTTCTCATACAAGTACATGGTACAGCAGGCATATATCAGGAATATGAAGTGTTGGGGTAATAAACGCTTAAAGTTGCAATTGCTGTCGTTCTATTGGGGAGATGTCTCTTCACTTCCTGTCACAGTGATATTGTTTTTACCAGCAGGGGAAGTAAGGAAAAATCTCTCTAAGGTCACAACAGAAATCAAAAATCTTTAGTAGTAGCATGGGGAATAATAGAATGTTCTCAAGCATTTTATGGCTGGCTGTGTCCTTGTTGGAGAGGAAACGTAAGGAAATCTCCCCAATTTGGTAACATACAGCAATAAATAACTTGACAAAGGTCCCCTTTCCCATTATGCTCATCTTCTTCTGCAGAATTGCATTATTTGCTGAAGTCCAGCTCATACTGATAGCAGTCTCAGGCAAAGTGTTGAATCTCTAAGCCTCAAGCATTGTCCCAGCAGACTTTATTTTGGACCTGCCACTACTTCCTCTGAGGGCCATGTTTTGTGCCTTCATTCCTTTCATTATTTTCAAGCTGAAGCTTTCATTTTGCTTTCCAAAATATTTTTTTTATACATTAATTCTCTGGAGTTCAAATCCTAAAAGGGGTCCAAGATAAATTAGTTATATCATGTACATCAACACCAACATATGCCGAGTGGCCTATCTGTTTTGTGTGCTATTGGGATCCTTGTGGAGAATCCTGCCTCTATCCAGTTGCCCAGGTGCAGTGTTCACACCACTAGGAATGTGGTTTTATTATCTTTCTGGCTATTAAATTCTATATGTTATTTTCATCTAACTCACATCCAGCCCTGAAGAAGAATTTTTTTTAAAAACAAGTCAGAATATATTAAAACACAAAAACTTGGAAAACATTTGCTGTAACAATTGTATTGACATCTTTTGTGTTTTGTGAATATGGAGTGTTAGTAGGGTTTGTGGACATGACATTAACATGTATCAGCCAGCATTTTTTTAATAGGGTGTTTTAACATTAACGTTGTTTTTGAATTGGCATGCCTAAAAAGTCCCATTTTCCTTTTGTGACAATGTATTCGCTGTATGTGTTGGAATGGTCGTCATATAGAGTTTCCAGTCTTTGATGATATGAAAGGGATCTGTACCTAGGACTTTATGATATGTCCGTGATTTTACCTCTTTTGTAAGTATTTAAATAAAAAAAAACAAAAAAGAGTCCAAAGGGTGATAAAATTAAATTCAATCACAAAGTGCACTATTGTGCACCATGCCCTGAACTTCTCATAGCTTTACAGCACTCTCACCTGGGCTAATTATTTCAGGACTTGGTGTGGCGGAGCTTTTTCTCTTTTGGGGTTTTTATGTGATCGAGTTTCCCCAGGATTTCATTCTCTTCAGTTTAATCCCCCTGATTGCACAAAAACCTTGGCTGGGTTTAAAGCCACAAGGGAGTTAAACCTCCTGTAGCAGGATATCAATAGGAGCTGGTAAGCGGGCAATCTCTAAGGTGGAGGCTTTATCACTTGTCATCACACACCACTCCGGTGATGGATAGTGCACCTTGTGATTGATTGGATTTCGATTTATCACCCTTTGGACTCTTTTTTTTTGTTTTTTCTTTTAATATCATAGCGCAACTTTATTTGGACTATACAATTTGTGCTGTGCGTATCTCACAGAAAAGTTGCTGCTGCATGGTCTTATTTATATTATATGCTTTGCATTTTAGGACAGCAGTCTTACACACATTTTTAAATAATATATTTATTATATACTATTTAGAATACAGTATATACAAGTGACAAAAATGTATGGACAAAGCATGTGCATGAGATCTCCAAAATTTGATTTCCACCACCTTCGACGGCTGCAAGAGCCCTTCAGGAGTTCAGCTCTAATTTCCTTCCATTCACACAGCAGCTAGCAATGCTATTGTGAGCAGTAGAGGTATCTCAGATCTAGATAAATGTCTGACAGGAGAAAACCTAATTTACTGCAATACAGGCAAGCTCCAAAAGTTCTCACAGATAAACCATAGTCATTGGGATTTTTATTGATTGTTGCAGTGGAAGCCAGTGATATTTTTAGGAGTGAGGGATGGTGACAGTGTGGTTGCAGAAGCAGGGACATAGAGGAAACTTGTCACATATCAAGGCAATTTAAATTGCGTACAAATAGAGAAAGTGCATAGCCAGAGTTCACAATGTGTGGAAACTGCTGTCAAATGTTGAATAGATCCAGAGGTATTGGTAGTTGAATTATGCTGATCATTACTATTCCTGTACAGTGCCTTGCAAAACTATTCCCCCTCCTTGGCTTTTTACTTATTTTGTTACACTACAGCCTTTTAGTTAATTTTTTTAAATCTGAATTATATGTGATGGATCAGAACACAATAGTCTAAGTTGGTGAAGTAAAATTAGAAAAATATATACATAAAAGTATTTTTCAGAAATAAAAAACGGATAATTGGCATGTGCGTATGTATGTGTGTGTACCTTTAGAAGTCACATTATTCGTAAAATGATGTCCACCTGTGTGCAATCTAAGTGTCACATGATCTATCATTGCATATACACACCTTTTTGAAAGGCCCCAGAGGCTGCAACACCTAAGCAAGAGGCACCACTAACCAAACACTGCCATGAAGACCAAGGAACACTTCAAACAAGTAAGGGACAATGTTGTTGAGAAGTACAAGTCAGGTTTAGGTTATAAAAAAATATCCAATCAATCAAATCTTAGATTTAATGGTTTTCCTAGGGATCATCAATCATACCCAAATGAAAAGAACATGGCACAACAGAAAACCTGACAAGAGACGGCCGCAAACCTAAACTCACAGACCGGGCAAGGCGGGCATTAATCAGAATGGCAGCACAGAGACCTAAGGTAATCCTGGAGGAGCTGTAGAGTTCCACAGCAGAGACTGGAGTATCTGTACATTGGACGACAATAAGCCGTAAGCTCCATAGAGTTGGGCTTTATGTTAGAGTGGCCAGAAGAAAGCCATTACTTTCAGCAAAAAACAAAATGGCACGTTATGAGTTTGCGAAAAGGCACTTGGGAGACTCCAAAAATGTATGGAGGTAGGTGCTCTGGTCTGATGAGACTAAAATTGAACTTTTTGGCCATCAAAGAAAACTCTATGTCTGGCGCAAACCCAACACATCACATCACCCAAAGAACACCATCACCACAGTGAAACATGGTGGTGGCAGCATCATGGTGTGGGAATGTTTTTCAGCAGTCAGCACTGGGAAACTGGTCACAATTGAGGGAAAGATAGATGGTGTTAAATACAGGGATATTCCTGAACAAAACCTGTACCACTCTGTGCGTGATTTGAGGCTAGGACGGAGGTTCACCTTCCAGCAGGACAATGACCCCAAACACACTGCTAAAGCAACACTTAAGTGGTTTAAGGGGAAACATGTAAATGTGTTGGAATGGCCTAGTCAAAGCCCAGATCTCAATCTAATAGAAAATCTGTGGTCAGACCTCAAGATTGCTGTTTACAAGCACAAACCATCCAACTTGAAGGCGCTGGAACAGTTTTTCAAGGAGGAATGGGCAAAAATCCCAGTGGTAAGATGTGGCAAGCTCATAGAGACTTATCCAAAGCGACTTGGAGCTGTAATAGCCGCAAAAGGGTGCTCTACAACATATTGACTTTAGGGGGGTGATTAGTTATGCACGTTGACTTTTATTGTTATTTTGTCCTATTTGTTGTTTGCTTCACAATAATAAAAAAAAAATCTTCAAAGTTGTGGGCATGTTCTGTAAATTAAATGATGCAAATCCTCAAACAATCCATGTTAATTCCAGGCTGGGAGGCAACAAAACACAAAAATGCCATGGGGGTGAATACTTTTGCAAGGCACTGTATGTATGGGTGATGTGGCAGTGATCAGGGATACTGACTGTTGAAAATATGTTAAAATAAATAAAATTAATAAACATGTTTTACCTTTTTGCTTTTTTTCTTTTACTTACTTTTATCAGAGTAGTTCAATGTCACCACACACTTTGCTATATTGATGATCACTTTAACAGAAATGTTTTTAACTGTCACAAATGGCTTACATTCATAACAGCTGTGATTTACAATTGTGTGCTGTGATTGGCCCATAGCTATCACATGGTACAGGGTGCTGTGATTGGCCCAGGTACCATGTGTGAGCTATCATCACTATAGGAATAACAACTGGTATGAACAAAATTGTTTCCTAACAGCTTTGTTGACATTGTGATGGTGTGTATCAAGAGCCGGAATCCTGCCTATTCCACGTGAGGGGTGACAGGGATCCCTAATTTGGAACAGGCAGGATGAGGTACATGTACTTGATCGTGTCTGCCTGTGCTGCCCTGCCTCAGTAAATGTACTGTGGCCGGGCGGCAAGCGGTTAAGGTGGAGTTCCACCCAAAAGTGGAACTTCCACTCATCTGCTTCCTTCCCCCCTCTGGTACCACAATTGGCAACTTTCAGGTGGGAGGGGGTGCAGATACCTGTATAATACAGGTATCTGTACCCACTTCCAGGAATAGACTCCCACAGGAGTCACACCCCTTCTCCCACCCCCCTCCCCGCTGTCTCCTGGGAAACACACAGGTCCCAAGAGACAGAGGGGACCATTTAGGGCACGCAGTGTGACTTGTGCATACACAATAGGGAACCGGAAAGTGAAGCAATTGATTAGTTTCGGCTGCCGACATCGCTGGACTGTCGGAAAGGTAAGTGTCCATTTATTAAGTCAGCAGCTTCAGTATTTGTAGCTGCTGGCTTTTAATCTTTTTTTTTTTTAGGTGCACCTTTAAACAACCCCCAAGCCGAATTGGGTGGCAGAATGAAGGGCAGGTCAGGCACATCATTTGTAGCTGGCTGCTTGCACCCAGAGATTGCAGCCAGCTGAAAAGGACCACGATGGCAACAGAGGACCTATGTACAGTAGGTCACCCAAACTGTAGGACAGTGCTCGATTTGCTGTGCTGATGAATATGTATTTTGAAAAGAACAAAACACTGTAGGTAGGAGGAGAAAAAAAACAACATGGAGGATGGGGGTTGTATTTGAGTACTGCTTAACTTTTTTTGTAAAGTGTCAAGATTTGAGTATAAATTAAGCTGTTTATAGTCCAGGATCTACTGATCCTTTTGACATGTGGTTTTCACTAAAGCTGTTGCTTTCTACATCGTTTTTCATTTAACATATGTTTAGTGTTAATTACCCAGGACTGACTTGCTTTAATAACACTGGCAGTACAAGCTGGGAAAAGGATTTGGGTTGCAGACACCATTTTTTTCCTTGTAGAAATATATTATGCTGTTTAAAGCTGAACTCCAGGAATTCAGCCACTTTCTAAAATGTTCTAGATTACTAGGGGTTACATCCAATGAGGTGCATGCCACCTTGTGGACTTATCCTCTGTTTGACTCATTATTTATTTTGTTTTTATTTTTACTGAATGCTGGGAACATAGCTATCGCTATACTTCTGGCACTCCCATGCCATTCACAAAATACAAAGCCTTCTGTGAATGGCCAGCTGAGGGGAGGGGCAGGCAGAGATGCTGCATACAACTGTACAGCTTCAAGAGTTGAGACCAAAGGTCCAGTGAGTGTCAGAAGTATAGCGATAGCTGTGCTCCTGCACAGATGTAAATTAAAGAGATAACCCAATGAGGTGCTGTGCACCTTGTTGGACCTAATCCATGGTAAGCCAACAGATGTTAGAAAATGGCTGAATTCCTAGAAGTTCCAAATCCTTAACCACTTGCTGATCGCCTCCTGTACATATACGTCAGTAGTTTAAAGATGGATGTCTTGGTAACAGCAGCAGTGTCATGGTTATGCAATAGAGTTGATAAAAAAACAACACAAGATACTAGCGCTTTAAAAGATACTGGTGTGTCCTTTTCAGTTCAGTCTGTATTGTTCATTAAAATAAATTCAAAACAGTTTTTATCAAAGCAAGATGTTTTTTAAAAAAGTTATCTGAGAAAACAGTACTTGGAATTTGCTGAAAATCCAGAAAGGTTGCTTGCTGTCCTTAGAGGATAAGGGATGTATGTGCACAATCACCTGCGGCAGCTGCTTCTTTAGAGTGAAGTCATCTCATGAATAGGATACCAAGAAAGGAATATATAGAAGAGCGCCAAATCAGTAAAAAGTGCATTTATTTTATACAATTAATAAAAGTCTCACTTACATCCATAATTATTATTGTCCTCCGTTTGATAGTCAAATCACTGTTCCCTTTCGCTTGTGCTGTTACAGGATGAATCCTCCTCCACAGCGCGCTAGGGGAAGCTCTGCTGTGTTCTGTGATGCACAGAGACTCAGACTGGCTCGTAGACAGCGTGTGACGTCCGCCGGGGGGGGGTACCCAAAAGCACAACGCGTTTCTGAGCTTGTGCAAGCCTCGTTCGGGCATGCGCGCTCCTTTCTCATGTGCAGGTATAGGCAAGGCTGCAGTGGACTGCTCTTAAATAGGAGAGTGAATAGATAATGACAGACAAGATAGCAATTAACCCTATAATCGATGCAAGCTGGTTGAGAGGCTTATACTAATGATAATACTATGGCAAGTGAGTAAAATATATGGTAACGAAGGTGACCTTGAAAAAGTTGTAAAGTTTTAGAGAAGAGTTATATATATAGGGAACAAAGAATGTATGTATAAAAGAGTTGTGGAAAATGAACAGAAATGAAAAAAACAATGAAAATGAAAAATAAAAATAAAAAACAAAAACAAAAAATAAATAAATAAATAAATAAATAAAAATAAAATAAATTTTTGCAAAAATACTAATAAAATGAATAATGATAATAATAATAACAAAAATAGTGATAATAATGGAAATAAAATAAAAGTAAAAATAAAAATGAGAATAAAGATGAAAATGAAAATGAAAATGTAAATAATAATAATAATAATAATAATAGGAATAAAAATAAAAATAAAGATAAATCTAAAAATAAAAAATAAACATGAAAATAACTATAAATATAAAGATGGTAATAGTAAGTATATTTATAGGTGGTAGGTAATTTTGGATCTCAAAAGTATTGATAATAGGCCAAATTGAGGAATGCCTATGGAGACGTTGATAACAACTAAAGGCTTGAATAATGTGAACATGGTAATCATAATGATAACAACAACAATAGTAGTAATAGCAATAATGCTACCACCATTACTCTTACTACTAATCAATCTGGACTGGTTGGAGGTATTATAAATGAAGAAATAACTTCATGTTAATAGCATATGATCATGAGCCCAGTTACAGATAAATGCGACTTAGTCGCATTTTTAAACGCACGACAATGATGTTGATGGTGGAGATACAAGATCAATATATCACAATTGTATGTGAAAACTCACGTCAAGATTGATAGAGGTGGTGCGAATAAATTATGTTTAAAAGATATGTGTATAAAAAGGTATATGTATAAAGGAGGAAGGAAGGGAAATTGTTTACGAGCCTTCACAGTTAAAATATATACCCAAGTTCTGTGTGTACAGAAACGGAGAGATTAAACATAATTATATAAAAATCATATACATAAAAAGGAGAAATCACATACATAAAAACAAGGTATTCCATATGCATATATATACCAAGGAGAGGAGGGGAAGGGTATTGGCATTGGGATCGCAGTCCTTCCAGGAGAGAAACGAGGAGAGAAATGAGATCACTAATATATAAGCGAGATAACAACAACAATAGTAGTAATAGTAATAATGCTACCACTACCACCACTACTACTACTAATAAATCTTGACTGGTTGGAGGTATTATAAATGAAGAATAAACTCATGATGATAACATATAATCATCAGCCCAATTACAGATAGACTGCGACTTAGTCGCATTTTTAAACGCACGAAAATGATGTTGATGGTGGAGATACAAGATCAATATATCAATATATGACAATTGTATGTGAAAACTCGCGTCATAATTGATATAGGTGATGCGATTAAATTATGTTTAAAAGATATGTGTATAAAAAGGTATATGTATAAAGAAGGAGGGAAGGAAAATTGTTTACGAACCTTCACAGTTAAAATATATACCTAAGTTCTGTGTGTACAGAAACCGAGAGATCAAACATATAACAATTATATAAAAATCATATACAAAAAAATAAAATAAAATCGCATACTTTAAAAAATCGCATACATAAAAACAAAGTATTCTATATGCATATATATATACCAAGGAAAGAAGGGGAAGGGCATTGGTATCGCAGTCCTTCCAGGAGAGAAACAAGGAGAGAAATGAGATCACTAATATATACTGTAAGCGAGAACTATTTTAGAGGATAGTATGGATCTCAATTTCCTCATTGAGGCCATTAGGAGCGAGGGTGTCCAAAGAAAAAATCCAATATGATTCGCGCTCACATAATCTGGAGAAGCGTTCTGCTTCAGACACCCCCGCTGGTATGGACTCGATGACCCAAACTTGTAGGCCCATGGTGGATCGATCATGAAATTCTAAAAAGTGTCGGGGTACACTATGTTTGTCTGAACCCAGTTCAATCAGTCGTCTATGTTTGCCAAAACGCTGTCTAAGAGGGCAGATGGTCCAGCCTACATACAGCATTTTGCAGGGACAGGTGAGGCCGTACACGACATAGTTGCTGGAGCAGTTGTGGAACTGGGTTGCTGAGTGTATGATACCCTTATGGGTAGAGTTGGTCTGCTTACCTGTTTCCATGTGTTCATCTCTAGAGACCAGCCGACCCTCACCTGACTGCTTTTGTAATCCATCCTCTGGCATGACTCCACCCTAGCTCCTATCATCGAACTCTATATTAACCTGTGCACTGCAGACCAACCCTGCTGATCAACCTTTGTGTGTTAGCTTCCTGTTACCTGCCGTGTGCTCTTCTGTTGTTTACCGTTACCGACTTTGGCGTGTCCTTGACTATCCCCGTTTGCCTGTGATCCTGACCTTTTGGCGTGTCCCTGACTATTCCTGTCTGCTTGTGGCCCCGACCTTGGCTTTATCCCTCACTATCCCTATCCTCCTGTTGCCTACTGTGGGTGTGAGCTGGGGGACCCTGGGGGTCGCGACCTGGAGCCAGTTGCAGCCAAGTCCATCCTCACCACTAGAGGCGCTGGTGAACACCTGCTGGCTCTTAGACTCTGCGCCCCAGGGAATCTTACGCTCTAACCCCAGTGGGATCTGTCTCCCATCTGCAGCAGTCAGCCGTAGGGTCCACAACCTTGTGGTGCACTCCTGATCCCTACGGTGTGCATCTGTCACCTCTCCTCAAGGTGACCAGACAAGCAGCTGCTGCCACAACCGAGGTGTCCATCTTTTTGGCCGGTGGTTCTGTGTATGATAATGGTGGTCTCTGCGGCGGGCCACCTTCCTCTTGCAGCTCTCCCGTGCCTTCTGCCACTTACCGGAGCCATTGGCAACAGCGGAGGAGATCGGGACCTGTTTGTGGCTGGGTATGGAAACGAGTGAGGGCAAGATAGCTGCAACCCATCTCCATACCATAGCAGGGCGGAGACAACGTCATAACGTCACTTCCGACCATACATCTTAAAGGGCCATTTTTTTTATTTTTCATTTCATTTAAGTCCAAATATGAGCTCTGAGGACTTTTTGACCCCAGATCTCATATTTAAGAGGACCTGTCATGTTTTTTCTATTACAAGGGATGTTATTGTTTACATTCCTTGGATTAGGAATAAAATTA
Organism: Lithobates pipiens; assembly: GCF_037356315.1. NCBI lineage: Eukaryota > Metazoa > Chordata > Amphibia > Anura > Ranidae > Lithobates > Lithobates pipiens. Next base: position 108,420,341 of record NW_027507748.1, read on the forward strand.
ACCCAAATTTAAAAAAAAGAAAAAACGGTGAAAAAATAAATAAAATCAAGTAAAATAAATTAGATTTTTTTTTTAAAGCGCCCCATCCTGACGAGCTCGCGTGCAGAAGTAAACGCATACATAAGTAGCGCCCGTATATGAAAATGGTGGTAAAACTGCACATTTGAAGTATTGTTGCAATTGTTAGAGCGAGAGCAATAATTCTAGCCCTAGACCTCCTCTGAAACTCAAAACATGCAACCTGTAGAATTTTGGAGATTTTTAAGGGTAAAAGTTTGATGCCATTTCACGAAAGGGCTCAATTTTGAAGCATGACCTGTTGGGTATCAATTTACTTGGCGTAACATTATCTTTCACAATATATTAAAAAATGGGCTAACTTTACTTTACTAACTTTAAATTCTTTCCAAAAAAAAGTGCGCTTGTGAGACCGCTGCGGAAATACGATGTGACAAAAAGCATTGCAATGACCGCCATTTTATCCTCTAGGATGTTACAAAATTTTTTTTATAATCTTTGGGGGCTCTACATAATTTTATAGCAAAAAAAAAACTTGTTTTTAACTTCTAAACACGAGTCTGAAAAAGAGGCCTGATCTTTAGGCGACATGTCAGCACATGGAAAACATTTAACTAATGCCGCATACACATGTAGCAGACTATCCGGCGGACTTAGTCTGGCGGACTTTCCGAACTAGCTACTTGCCCACACATGCCACTTTTTCAGCGGACTAATATGGCGTACTAAGTCCGCCGGACTATCTGGCGGACTTTTGAAATGAATGGACTCGCCCACACACGCGGAGGAAAGTCTCCAGCATCCTCTGAGACTGTGACATCATAATTGGCGGGGACATCATCCGGTGATGTCCCTATATAAGTCACCGCGTGCTGCGTCCCTGCCATTGTGACCGGAGGCAGCGACGAGTCAACATCTCCAGAAGAGAAGAAGAGAAGAACAGAAGACGGCGACAGTGGCGACAGAAGACCGGGCCACCGCTTGTAAAAGAGCTAGAAGAAGGCGCGGTGGCCCGGCAAGAAGAACCGAAGAGGGGGACAAGACCCCCGAAGAGGGGGACAAGACCCCCGAAGTCAGAAGAAGAGGGCGGCAGCAAAGAAGAAAGCCGGGCTCCTTCGCTAGTGAAAGAGCTAGCAAAAGAGCAGAAGATAGCGGAGGAGTCCGGCGAGAAGACCCCCGAAGACGGAAGAAGACCCCTGGAGCTGTGCAATAAACTATTTTAACCCTTGTGTGTTGTGTTTTTTTTTTTTTTACTTTTTTTCACAGGTGAATGGGTAGGGGTACATTGTACCCCATACTCATTCACATAGGGTGGGGGGCCGGGTTCCGGGGGCTCCCTTATTAAAGGGGGCTCACAGATCCCGATAAGCCCCCCGCCCGCAGACCCCGACAACGAACGGCCAGGGTTGTCGGGAAGAGGCCCTTGTCCTCATCAACATGGGCACAAGGTGCTTTGGGGTGGGGGGTCCGCGCGGCCCCCCCTTCCCCAAGGCACCCCCCATGTTGAGGGCACGCGGCCTGGTACGGCTCAGGCCGGCCGGGTAGCATGCTCGGATAAGGGTCTGATATGGACCTAGGGGGGACCCCCATGCCAATTTTTCGGCGTAGGCATTCCCCTTTAACTCCATACCAGGTGACAGGGGCAGCGACGCCTCCTTCGCTGGCCCCGGCTACCTGGAGACGCACTCAAAATGAGCGGACTTTTCTCCGGGCGGGAAAAGTCCGTTCATTTCAAAAGTACAGTGGACTGGCACACACACGGCCAGATTGTCTGCCGAAAATGTGAGTCCGGCGGACAGATTGGAGTGCAAAAATACTTTCTTAGTCCACTTTCTAAGCCCACACACGGCGGGATTGTCCGGCGGACTTGAGTCCACTGGACTTTTCCACCAGATTGTTTGATCGTGTGTATGAGGCATAAGCCTATCCTTTAAAAGAAGAATGTACTTATGTTTCTGGTAGAATGTGTCCTAAAACTCCTTCACATTGCAGTTCTCCGGTCCTTGCAGTTATCAAGACTTTTGTGTGTGTCCAATACCTGCTCTCCTGTGCCCCGATGTGGCTCCTCCCATGGTTTCTAGTACTTGCCTTCTGACCATCATCTCTGGAACAGCAACATTTTAGCTACCACCAAACAGGAACAGAAGGAAATCTTTAAATGGGGAAACCTGTTCCTGTAAAAACTGTCTAATAAATCAGCTTCTGCAGAGTGTGAACTGCTATACAGATATGATACAATGTTGCAAAGATGGAACTACATTGTGTAGACATGTCACTGGAGAAGTGATCGAGGGGGTGTACATCTCACCTAGGTTGCTACACAGTGTGAGATGGTAAATCCAGGATGGATCAGTTTCTCAGCAGCGATATGCTGCTGAGTTGTTATTTAATTTTGCCGGGCCTGGGTTTATATGGAATGGCAGGTAGGTTTGGTAGAGGGACCTGTCATTCCACATCCCCCGATCCAGTTCTGGGTTTGGGATCAGGTGAGCTTGGATCCTAATTAGCCTGGGAAGCTAAAGGCTCTGTAGGGTCTGCAGGTGATTGCTTCTCAGCCAGGGAATGAACAATCTGTGTGTTGAAGGAAGCTGCAAGCACAGCCACTGCTGGAGCTAAAACTCACCCTGCGACATCCAGGCGAAAGACGCTGTGTTTGTAAGTGTCAGATAGGTGAGCAGAACCTGTTAGTAAGCGCCCAGCCGGGCTAGGACTTTTATTTTTGTTGTACTTAGAAAGCACGGTGTTGCTGTATATTTTGTTTGCTGGACTGTTTGTACCACGAATAAACGCCAAGATCTGCTTTATCAAATTCCAAGTCTGCTGTGAACTGTGTCCAAACACACCCTACCCCGGGAAGATCCCTTACAATTGGTGGAGGTAGCGGGCAACGCGGTTGCTAGGGGCAACGGTGTGGACAGACTTGGCTACAGCTGCTGATGTCCTGGGTGAAAGCTGCAACTACACTCCAAAAACAGTCCAGCAACATGGAGGAGATGCTGAAGCAGTTTATGCAAGTGAGTTTGCAACAACAGCAGGCTCAGACAGAGGCCAATAGACGACATGAACAGTCCATGGCTGAACAACAGCAGATGATGGCTGCACAACAGCAGGCGCAGACAGAGGCCAATAGACGACATGAACAGTCCATGGCTGCACAACAGCAGATGATGGCTGCACAACAGCGGATGCATAAGGAAGAGTTGCAAGCTTTGCGCCAAAGCCAACAACAACTTATCGAGCACCTGATAGTAAATCGAGAGGCGCCTGTGGTTGCTAATCCACCCACAATGGAGGGAGCCGCTCCAGAGATTTTTTCTGGGAGAAGGACTGTGCAGAAAGCGCTGCAAAAGATGACTGCTGAGGACGATGTTGAGGCCTATCTAACAGTATTTGAGCGCGTGGCTGAGCGAGAGAAGTTACCAGCCGCTGAGTGGGCAGAGGTAATTGCGCCCTATTTAACAGGTGAACCTCAAAAGGCCTACTATGACCTCAGTGAGCAAGAGGTTAAGGACTATACTCGGCTAAAAGAGGAGATACTTGCCCGACTAGGAGTTACTACTGCAGTCCGTGCCCGGAGGGTACGCAACTGGAGCTACAGTCTGGACAAATCAGCGAGGTCCCAGATGTATGACCTAATCCATTTGGCAAGAAAGTGGTTGGAGCCAGACACTTCTACTCCTGCACAAATCCTAGAGAAGGTCGTGATGGATCGCTACCTCCGAGCCCTTCCTACTGACTTGCAACGCTGGGTAGGACAAGGTGATCCTAAGAATGCAAACGAACTTGTCAACCTTGTGGAGAGGTTCCAGGCGACTGAGGACTACCTCCGTGATGTTCCTGCAGCATCTTCACCTCCCCGGAGCGCCAGATCTGTGCCGTCAGCTGGTAAGAGACTTCCATCTATTGGGGGAGTGTGGAGGGGTGCTGATGGGGGGAAAAGGGCTCAAGTGGTGTCTCAGGGACAAAAGACTGGTGATGGTCCCGGGTGGCTAAGGGGCTCTGAAAAGGACTCCTTGCCAAAGAGACCAGGCCCTATCCAGTGTTGGAGATGCCATGAGGCGGGACACGTGTCGGCCCATTGCCCTCTTACCTCTGAACCCATGGAATGTGACGCTAGCAGGCGTCAGTCGCTATTTGCGGAACCATCTTGTGCTGCAGTTCCTGGACTAGAGACTGAACCGCAAATCTGCAACATCACAATCAATGACTTTCCTGTTAAAGCGTTAATGGACTCAGGAAGCCTTGTAACCTTGGTGCATGCTAGCCTGGTGACTGGGGACTTAGAGTCTAAAAAGCATATGAGTGTTGTGTGCATACATGGTGATACAAAAGTGTACCCTATAGTGCTGGCTAAAGTCGGGACTGAACAAGGCACCGTACAATATGAAGTGGGTGTGGTTAAAAACCTCATGCATAATGTAATATTGGGGCGCGATTTTCCATTATTCTGGGCTCTTTGGGAAAAAAGAAAAATCCCCAAAAGGAGTGAGGATACCTCTAAGGGGGTTGCCTTGTCCACTGTGAATGATAAAAATGTGCAGGATGAAAATGATTGTTTTCCTTTGCAGGTCCTGGCTGGGGAGGAGGAGGCTCCTCCCACTGAGCAAAATATACTAGACTTAGAGGTGTCTAGCGATAATTTTGGGACTGCACAATTACAGGACCCCACTCTCAAAAATGCGAGAGAGCAGGTTGCTGTTATGAACGGGGTACCTCAGGAACCAGATGCTGAAAAAAGATTTCCACATTTTTCGGTGACTAATGATCTTTTCTATAGAGTCAATAAGGTTAAAGATGAGATTGTGGAACAGCTTCTGGTACCTAAGCCGTACCGGCGTCAGGTGCTTGACATGGCACATAACCATGTTCTTGGGGGACACTTGGGGACTGACAAAACGCGAGAGAGGGTTCTCCAGAGGTTTTTTTGGCCGGCCATATATGATGACATTAAAAAATACTGTGAGTCGTGCCCCACATGTCAGGTTAGTGCCCCAGTGTCACATTTTCGCAGTCCTTTGGTTTCGCTCCCTATTATAGAGGTGCCTTTTGAGCGTATTGCCATGGATTTAGTGGGTCCCATTGTAAAGTCAGCTAGAGGACACCAGTATATTTTGGTAGTCCTGGATTATGCGACCCGCTATCCTGAGGCTGTACCCTTAAGAAACACTGCATCTAAAACAATTGCACGTGAGTTGTTTTATATGTTCTCTAGGACTGGGATCCCCAAAGAAATCCTAACTGACCAAGGTACGCCATTTATGTCGAAAGTAATGAAGGAATTATGCAGACTATTTAAAATCTCACACATCCGTACCTCTGTGTACCACCCCCAGACGGACGGATTGGTGGAGAGATTTAATAAAACTTTGAAACATATGTTGAAGAAAGTGGTGGCAAAAGATGGTCGTGACTGGGATCATTTATTACCCTACCTCATGTTTGCTATTAGGGAGGTGCCCCAAGCGTCCACAGGGTTCTCACCATTCGAGTTGGTCTATGGTCATCACCCTAGGGGTCTACTAGACATTGCAAAAGAGACATGGGAGAATGAGTCCACCCCATACAAGAGTGTTATTGAGCATGTAGCACAAATGCAGGACCGTATAGCCACTGTAATGCCCCTGGTAAGGGAACACCTCCAGAGAGCTCAAGAGGCCCAAAGTAGAATTTACAACCGGTCCGCAAGAATCAGGACATTCAACCCAGGCGATAGGGTCCTTATACTAGTCCCCACTGTTGAGAGTAAATTCTTGGCGAAGTGGCAAGGTCCTTATGAAATTGTTGAAAAGATCAGTGAGGTGAACTACAAGGTGCACCAACCAGGTAGAAGGAAGCCTTTCCAAGTTTATCACATAAACTTGATCAAGCCCTGGAAAGACAGGGAATCCTTGGGGGCGACAAATACTGTTAATAATTTGTCACAACCAATCCCTCCAGTCAAGGTAGGTGATACTCTATCAGTGTCACAGAAACAGGAGGCTCAGGAATTTTTACAGAAAAACAAAAACAAGTTCTCTGACCTCCCAGGGCGTACACACCTCATCCATCATCACATTGAAACTGAGCCTAGAAGCAGAGTAAACCTTAAGCCCTATAGGATACCCGAGGCACGTAGGGAAGCCGTATCTGCCGAGGTAAAGCGTATGCTTGCTCTGGGGGTAATTGAGGCAATACAGAATTGGCCTAGACCCCTGACAAGGAAACATGTTAGAGCTTTCCTGGGTATTACGGGTTATTACCGTAGATTTGTGCCGAACTTTGCCTCAGTTGCTGCTCCGCTAACTGACTTGACAAAGGGCGGAAAGACAGCAATGGTCACGTGGACCCCAGAGGCCGAGGAGGCTTTCCAAAGCCTTAAGTCTGCCTTGTGTCAACCACCTGTGTTAGTCACCCCCGATTTCAGGCGAGAATTTCTGGTCCAGACAGATGCCTCTAGCACAGGCTTAGGTGCAGTACTCTCACAAGTAGTGAATGGTGAGGAGCATCCGGTGACGTACTTGAGTAGAAAACTAACCCCGGCCGAGAAAAATTATGCCATTGTGGAGCGAGAATGTTTGGCAGTGAAGTGGGCCCTAGAATCTTTAAAGTATTACTTGCTAGGCAGGAAATTCAAGTTGGTGACAGACCATGCCCCCCTAACATGGATGAAGTTAAACAAGGAGAGAAATGCAAGAGTGACTAGATGGTTTCTCTCCCTACAAAACTTTAATTTCACTGTGGAACACAGGCCAGGGAAATTACAGGCAAATGCTGACGCATTGTCAAGGGTAAGTTGTCTGTGGGGACAAAAGGCTCAGCCCTCCGGTCTGAAAAAGAGGGGGGGGATATGTAGACATGTCACTGGAGAAGTGATCGAGGGGGTGTACATCTCACCTAGGTTGCTACACAGTGTGAGATGGTAAATCCAGGATGGATCAGTTTCTCAGCAGCGATATGCTGCTGAGTTGTTATTTAATTTTGCCGGGCCTGGGTTTATATGGAATGGCAGGTAGGTTTGGTAGAGGGACCTGTCATTCCACATCCCCCGATCCAGTTCTGGGTTTGGGATCAGGTGAGCTTGGATCCTAATTAGCCTGGGAAGCTAAAGGCTCTGTAGGGTCTGCAGGTGATTGCTTCTCAGCCAGGGAATGAACAATCTGTGTGTTGAAGGAAGCTGCAAGCACAGCCACTGCTGGAGCTAAAACTCACCCTGCGACATCCAGGCGAAAGACGCTGTGTTTGTAAGTGTCAGATAGGTGAGCAGAACCTGTTAGTAAGCGCCCAGCCGGGCTAGGACTTTTATTTTTGTTGTACTTAGAAAGCACGGTGTTGCTGTATATTTTGTTTGCTGGACTGTTTGTACCACGAATAAACGCCAAGATCTGCTTTATCAAATTCCAAGTCTGCTGTGAACTGTGTCCAAACACACCCTACCCCGGGAAGATCCCTTACAATTGTTTGCCAAATTTACTGTACTGAAACCCTTCACAAATGAGCAACAGATCACCTAAAGTAAGCAACAGAGTTTGGCCTCTATGGGCCTGTTCACACAGCCCCTCTCTGCTGCCGCACACTAATACTGCAGCAGTGAGCCAGTGGTAGGAGGCGGTGTGATGGACACTATGGATATTATTTGTTGCACTTAAGTTAAGAAAATGGGGATACAGCCCTTTTTTTTTTTTACATCAGTGTAAGAGATAATATCTGCTTCTGCAATCATTATAAATATCCTATATTGGATGCTTGATGCAATCCTATTTTCTGTGCATGTTTAGGTCTTTGGTCCCTTTGGGAGAGCTACCGGTCTGCCTCCTGAGGCCCCTCTGATAGGGTGCAAGATAAGGGGACTATTTTACACTTATCTGGTATGATGAAAATGTGCCCTAAAAAATATCTCTTTATTATGTTGAATTTGTTTTGTATGGTTATATTTTCATGCACTTAGTACTTATCATCACAATTTTTTTAATGCCGTCTTTATAGTACTGACTTCTCACACTTCTGAGGAAGAGTAAAAGGGTTTTCCGAGAAACATGTTGAGTTGCATATCCAACACTGTTTATTGTACTTAAATGGAAATTAAAATTTGAAGAAATCTATTTTCAAAACTACAAAATACAGCAGTTATTTGTCAATAAGTCATTACAAGGATTTATGTCTTTTGTCTGCATGCTTGTGGAATGATGACAAACTACAATACATAAACATAGGGGACGCTTTAACAATTTTTACCGGTTACCTCTTTAGAGTTACAGAGGAGGTCTAGTGTTCTGTGTGCTAGCATGGAGGGATGGGGGCACTTAATTATTATTTTTTTCTTATTTATTTTATTTTTTATTTTTAAACTGTCCCTTTTTTTTATCACTTTTATTCCTATTACAAGAAATGTAAACATCCCTTGTAAAAGAAACAAGGGATGACAGGTCCTCCTTTATGGAGAGATCTTGAGATCTATAAGACCTGAAATCTCTCCTCTATCTTTAAAAGCAAAAGGTCTAAAAAGGTAAAAAAAATTATCTTTTGCTTTAAAAAAAAAAAGTTTAATTCCATCCTAAACCAGAAGTGACATCGCTGCTAGCGTCCTCCTAGATCTAATGGTGATCTGAGACAATCTGGTGTCTGTTCAACTCTATGGCCAGTATCGCGAACTGTCGGATCATTTCCCGGGCTTCTGAATTGAAGATATTGAAGCCAATGCTGTTTTTATTTTATTTATCTTTTAACACACTATTGATTGTTACTATGTTCTTTTTGCCCTTTAGTTCTGCTTTCAGGCTCAGCTGAATGAATAGCATTCATGGCCAGCTATTTGATTCCTTTTTTGCTTGGAATTGCTGTTTATTTTCATCCGTATCACATTACTTTAATTTTGTTCAACACTGTCTACAGTAAAATACTTCTCACTTATTGGCGCTGTGTAAATCACATAGGAGAATAATTAAAGTTTAATCCTTTTTCAGTGCTTTAATCGGTTCCTGACAATGTCACCCAGATATACTGTGGCAGAATGGCTCTCCTGGGCAAAATCCCGTACGAGTACATTCTACCCACCAGAGGGCACGCATGCACCCGCTGCACGCCGGGGGAGCCAATGCACATGGCCGGCGGGCAAGATTGCCGCCTACAATGCAAGTTTGCGTGCAAGAGCGCCAGCACAGGGAATTGTGTGTAAGCGCACAAATCCCTGTGCTGCCAGAGAAGAGGAGCCATATTGTTTGTTCCTACTAAGTAGAAAAAATATGTCTCCTCTCTTAGTCAATACTATCCTCATACAGTTAAGGGAACACACAATTAACCCCTTGATCGCCCCATAGTGTTAAGCCCTTCCCTGCCAGTGATATTTACACAGTAATCTGTGCATTTTTATAGCATTGATTGCTGTATAAATGCTAACGGTCCCAAAAAAGTCTCAAAAGTCTCTGACTTGTTTGTCACAATGTCACAGATCACCACCATTACTAGTCAAAAATAAATAAATAATAAAAATGCCATAAATCTTTCCCATAGTTTGCAGACGTTATAACTTTTGTGCCAACCATCAATATACGCTTATTGTGATTTTTTTTTTTTTTTTTTAACCAAAAATATATAGAATAATATATATTGGCCTAAACTGAAGAAGACATTTTTTTTTTAATTTTGGAGGATATCTATTATAGCCAAAAGTAAAAAATATTGTGTTTTTTATTTCAAAATTTCGCTATTGTTTTGTTTATAGAGCAATAAATAAATACTGCAGAGGTGATCAAATACCACCAAACTAAAGCTCTATTTGTGGGGAAAAAAAGGACACACATTTCATTTGGGTACAGTGTTGAACGACCACACAATTGTCAGTAAAGCGACGCAGTGCCAAATTGTAAAAAGGGCTCTGGTCAGGAAGGAGGTAAAATCTTCCAGGGCTGTGGTTAGTAGTGATGGACGAACGTTTCGCCCGGCGGTCGTTTCGCGGCGAATTTCCGACATTCGCGGTCCGCACGTTCGAACGCCTTTTTCCGTCGTTCGCCGCGGCGGACTTACGTGTTTAATGTATACAAGAACTTTAACCTTTGGTGACACGTTTATCATGTGATACAGGACAGCCAATTGAGACATGACAGCACATGGACACTTGGACATTCCCCCTAACCTATAAATACACCCGATCCGGTGGCCATTTTACATTCTTTCTTCTGTTACGATAGGGACAGGTTCCTGTGTGGAGTAGGGAGAGATAAACCACTAGCTATTTGGTACACAAAAGTTCTTTTCAGGACTGGTATAGGTGTTAGGTGTTGATAGGTTTGCTGTGCTGCTGATTCTTGCAGCAGCCTGAGTGTCTTTTGTTAGTTTAGAGAAAGGGAAAGGACGGTGTATGCTACAGGGACAGCCAGATTAGTCTTTCATCATCATCATCATCATCATCATCATTAGCTGTTACTATCAAGCAGAGGCGGCTCTAGACTTTCTGAGGCCTTAGGCAAAACTTAGACATGAGGCCCCACTCACGCCCATAATGGGAAAAATATTATAAAAATGATAAAAATTAACTGTATGAATGCATACATTAACTTAAATCCTATGAACTATGAATTCACAGTTTCTATAAATTTCTCTAGCCAATTATTCTTTAATCAAATATCATTAAACATAGGGTGGGTGGGTATATATGTTACACGCACACAGATATAGATCAAATTGTGCAGCTGCCTACTCATTATCCTTTGTACTGTCTCATAAATGTGAAATTAATTTGTCAACAAAGTATAAAACAAAAAAAAGTAATTTTACAACATATTCTAAAACATAACCTGTTTAATGCAACAAGTGATTATTTAAAAAAAATGTAAAACATAAAAACATATAAATATGTAACTTTGAATATTTGCTCAGTAGTGCATGGAACATAATAGGTATAAAGTGCAATATTTTTCAAGTAACAAAATAACTCAGTTTCTTGTATTCTTTAGCAAAACATCAATAAAAAAAAAACTTAAATTGGAACTTTAGTCAGAAAATTAAGTCCTGCTATCCTGTGTAGCCAAAGAAGCTGCTTCTGTTTGATCTGCAACTACCATGGTGCTGCTCCAACAAATGACTGTCAATTCTGAACAGGTGTCTGTTTAGGGTGCCTGCAGGAAAACAGCCTGGTGTAAGAGTGCCCTATTAGATTAGACTTATACCAGGGTCCTTTCTCAGGCACTTACTGAAAGCCAATCAAAACAAAAACAAAACAAAACCTTTGTTTCAATATACAATACCACAATATATGTGCTAACTATAGTTGGGGCTCATACACAAACCCCCTGGGAAGTTTCAACAGTAGTACATTTTTTTAATGTTTCAATATCAGAAGTTGCAAAACAGTCGCCTACATTTGGCAGTTGTAAATTCATCTATCACAGATGAATAATTTAATTTTGAAGCCAGTTAAATCAAGTTCAATGGACAAAACTGCTAAGGCAGATAATCCTTTTGCCACACCTTGCTGATAAGGTTGATTTTTACTAAAATCTCATACCATACAATTAATGACACAACAAACTCATATGACAAAATTTCTTCTTTTAGTGAAGACAGTCCAAACCAGCTAAGGGACAGTCCAATCCAGCTGAGGGACAGTCCAATAAGCTGAGGGACAGTCCAATCAGATGAGGGACAGGCCAATCAGCTGAGGGACAGGCCAATCAGCTGAGGGACAGTCCAATCAGATGAGGGACAGGCCAATCAGCTGAGGGACAGTCCAATCAGCTGAGGGACAGTCCAATCAGATGAGGGACAGGCCAATCAGATGAAGGACAGGCCAATCCAGCTATGGGACTGTGACATTCCAATCCACCTAAGAGACAGTCCGGCGCCCAGCTAAGGGACAGCCTAATGCAGCTGAGAGACAGCCCAATCCAGCTATAGGAGTTTGACAGTCCAATTCAGCTATGGGACCTCGACAATCCAATCCACCTAAGGGACAGTCCAATCCAGCTAAGGAGCAGTCCCAGCTGAGGGATATAGTCATAGTCCAACCCAGCTGAGGGACATAGTCCAACCCATCCAATCCAGCTAAGGGACAGTCCCAGATAAGAGACAGCCCAGCTAAGGGACAGTCCAACCCAGCTAAAGGACAGTCACCGACCTCACATCCATGATACAGGAGACGGTCAGAGACTGTGTGTGGACAATGATACAGGAGACGGTCAGAGACTGTGTGTGGACAATGATGCAGGAGACGGTCAGAGACTGTGTGTGGACAATGATGCAGGAGACGGTCAGAGACTGTGTGTGGACAATGATACAGGAGACGGTCAGAGACTGTGTGTGGACAATGATACAGGAGACGGCCAGAGACTGTGTGTGGACAATGATACAGGAGACGGTCAGAGACTGTGTGTGGACAATGATGCAGGAGACGGTCAGAGACTGTGTGTGGACAATGATACAGGAGACGGCCAGAGACTGTGTGTGGACAATGATACAGGAGACGGTCAGAGACTGTGTGTGGACAATGATACAGGAGACGGTCAGAGACTGTGTGTGGACAATGATACAGGAGACGGCCAGAGACTGTGTGTGGACAATGATACAGGAGACGGTCAGAGACTGTGTGTGGACAATGATACAGGAGACGGTCAGAGACTGTGTGTGGACAATGATGCAGGAGACGGTCAGAGACTGTGTGTGGACAATGATACAGGAGACGGTCAGAGACTGTGTGTGGACAATGATGCAGGAGACGGTCAGAGACTGTGTGTGGACAATGATACAGGAGACGGTCAGAGACTGTGTGTGGACAATGATGCAGGAGACGGTCAGAGACTGTGTGTGGACAATGATACAGGAGACGGTCAGAGACTGTGTGTGGACAATGATGCAGGAGACGGTCAGAGACTGTGTGTGGACAATGATACAGGAGACGGTCAGAGACTGTGTGTGGACAATGATACAGGAGACGGTCAGAGACTGTGTGTGGACAATGATGCAGGAGACGGTCAGAGACTGTGTGTGGACAATGATGCAGGAGACGGTCAGAGA